>NC_051181.1:109255819-109291671 GCF_013339695.2 Rhipicephalus sanguineus
AACTTTTTTTTTCTTTAGACGGTATGCCCCTATCATCATTTAGCGTCCACGCAGTCACCGGTAGCCTGCTCAATCGACCTTCGTGCGCGGAGCAGCCTTTGATAATTCGTTCAACTTACATTTGAGGGCGCTCAAAGCGCCGCGCGTTAGGCGGCAGTCACGTGGTATTTTTTAAATATCGCGCGCTTTAAAGAATGGCCGGAAAAAAATTAAGCAGGAGAGTTATCTTAGCAGAGATTAAAAAATTCTATGTTTCTGAACAAGCGCTACAACTTTTGTATTGAAATTTTTTTCTCTAGAGTTACTATTTAAAAAGTTCATTAGGCACTCTTTGCTAATTACCGAGCTTGGCGGATTGGAAAAAAATATTCTGACGTGATTGATATGGCTCAGAACAATACTGCGCTAATTGGAGACGCGTAGCACCTATTTTTAATATTTTTAATACTTGGTGCTTTTTAGCTGAAACACCCTGTATAATGTATGACAAAAGCCCCCTCCCCCCAAAAAAAATTCTGGCTACGCTTCTGGTCATAACCCTGCGCATTGAACAATATCGGGTCAGAATAGCAGAGAGCTGAGCTAGTCGGTAAGTTTCATAAAACACACAAATTCACTGATTGCCGTACAGGTGTGGTGTATAAGGTCCCTTTTAGCTGCGGCCGCTTCTATGTAGGACAGACTGGCCGCTGTGTTAACCAGAGATTATTGGAACATAAGAGATCGCTAACCGGAGGCTCACCTTCTACTCTATCTTCATATTGTCGAGCGTGTAAATGCACACCGAAATTCGATGAATGCAGGTTTACACAGGCACAGGAATGAAGAAACGCGTCTATCGATTGAGCATATCACATATCGATAACAGTGGTAGCGCATGCTTGAGCCAACCATCGATTAACTTGCGTAAAGAAAAAATCAGACTTTTAACAGTTATCTTTCACGTAGACCGCAACTCGTGCCAGAATGATAGGTTCGCCTGTTGCCTGGGCATACGAAGATAAGTTTTCGTGCCTTCTTTCTTTTCCGCCGTTGTGCGCCTTCGCAGTTGTCAGTCGGCGTTTTGTGGCGCCTTGGCATCTCTTGTGTCCGTGTTTGCACGCCCAGTCTTTCAGAACGGGCGGGTCAGGTCCGACCGAGTGAAGGTGTGGGGCATACTTAGCCCCCCCCCCCCCCCCACACACACACACACACATTTTATGCAGTAAATGCCGGAAGTTTGCCCCTGCATTCAAGTTTCGCGCGCTACGCCAACCGGTAGATTGCAACGGCCGTCTTGTGGTGGCACCGCAAAGGTGACCAAGTTCCTCATTGTTTTTCTGCGCAGACGATATAATGACGTTGAAGGGGTAAGGAAAAAAATCGTTCTTTCTTCCATGACCTAATGAGTGCATCCATGGCAAAAACCGCAACGGGAGCCGAAAACACGTCAGAGACATAAAATGGAAACACCGTGAATGCCGCGTCACTAGCGCTACGAAAAAAACTTGTCGTTTTGAGCGTGAAATGTGGACATTTGTTGCTGTACATGAACGTTGGTGCGTGGTAAAGTGGAGTGCCCGCGCGAGGTGAAATATTCAACTCTTCGCCGCTTGCAACGGAACCAGTGAAGCTCATCTGGCAACAACAACAATCGGTATCGATGTCGCTTCCTATTTTTTTCGCTCGCATGTGAACGAGCACTGAGAAACGCCGTTGGTGCGGCAGGCGCGTTGATACGTTGATAACACGCGGAAAGGATCAAAAGATCATCGGGAGCAACGGTCGGATCGTCTCGAGGATGCGCGGCTAATATTGGCCCTTCACTTTGTTAATGACATGGACTCCAAACTAAAGACGATAGCGCTATGGGCTGGCTTAGGGGCTGGCGTGACGATGTCGTCGATCCTGCTTTACCTGCTGTTGAAGCCGGAGGAAGAGTACGAGGTGAAGCGGCGCAAAGTGGAAACGACAAAACATAGCGTGATAAAGGTTACCGTCCCCAAGGATGTGGTCGGCGGGGTCATTGGGCGACAGGGCGCCAACATCAAGCGAATCCAGGAAAAGACGAACACCAAGATCAGCTTCGACTACCAAGGTAAGGAAAGAACGCGCTCGGCGTGCCGGAGACGCTACCTGGTTAAACGTACCTCTGCGTGACAGTTGCCTCGTTTCTTTGTATCTCTCGTGCTTGGTATGGTCAACCGTTTCATTCCGTAGCAGATGCTGGCGATCGGACACGTGCGGCCTTCCGCAACGCCGGACTCCCATCCGTCGCAGTAAAAATCCGCGTCGGCATTTCTTGCTCAGAGTTGCAGCTCTGTCTTCCCATAAAACACAAAACCTCTATAAAACGTCTTTAAAACGTTTAAAACCTCTATAAAACGTCTTTAAAACGTTTAAAACCTCTATAAAACGTTTTATAGAGGTTTCGTGTTTCGTGGGTTGTCTCATCTGTTTGATTGGCGTGAAAATTTTATGAAATTAAAAGAAACGTAGAAGGTGTCATTGTCCTACGAGGAATCACACACCCGTGGTAATGGTAAGGTAGTGGATTATCGCGCAATTACTGCATTATTGTGCAAATCATTGTGCAAATTGTGTGCACTGCTAATCCACAGCTCCACGTAAGTGACTGGAAGACACTTGTGATGATAAATTACAGGTCGTTTCGAATCACTCTTTATGGCTCTTCAAAAGTTAACAAGCTTGTGTGTGATACGCAGACAACGCGTTTCGTTTGCGCTATTCGGATTCCGCTAAAATTAAAGGAGCTGGCTTACTGTCATGACTTATTAGACATTCCTAGAAAATTTGTCGGAATGCCCAGATACAGTTGTATGTGCCATAAATACCCACATATATTGTAAACTTGCGTGTAAAAGAAAAGTTGAAATTATTTTTGCACCTGCGGTATTTGTGTATGACGAGTTGAAAAAATTGCTTTTTAAGGAATTTCCTTGGTGCTTTGGTGTGTAGTAAATAATAAATCAATTTTGAGTTTTTTTTTTTTTTTCTTTCTAGGCACTGGTGAGGAGTGCGACAGAGTTGCTGTGATCCGTGGTGCGCCGAGTGACGTACAAGAGGCCGAAGAGCTACTCAAGGCATGCATAGTGGAGCAGTCAAATGTAATCACTGAGACAGTTTTCGTTCCTGCAAAGTCTTGCGGCCGCATTATTGGAAGAAACGGGGAAACCGTTCGGTGAGTTCAGGCGCCTGTGCTCTGCTGTCCGCTCATAGCGTTCATCTCATGCCTTCTGTAGCCGTCTTGGATTGCATCGTCAACCGTCCTATACGCTGCAGGAAAATGTCACAAGTCTCAGCTTTAGGACATTTTCCTACATCATCTGACTACCAGTGCGGTTATACTGGGAGCCAGATATCGCTTTTCCAGACTTCTATCTTCGCTGCAACTAAAGCTTTAGTTAGTGGCAGTGTCTTTTGTGAAGGAAGCATGCGCTATCAGTGAAGGTAAACTGAAGTTAAGTATCTTGTGGGCAGCCTGCCTCAACCTACATCACAGCAACAACCACCAAGTTCGCACATCAGCCCCTTAGGTGTTGTTTGAAGGCTGCTAACAATAAAACTACACCATCACCAGCCCTGTTGACTTGCCAAGATTGCTGAAGTGGTATATACTAATGAATTCAGCCATATCACAATTCTTTTATTTCCCTTCAAGAACTTGTCAAGATGTGACTGGGTTATCTCGCCTGTATTGTGCAGACTAGTTGATTCCTATCGCGCTTTACCAACTATACCAGACTTGCGGTGTGCTAAATGAGTTGGCATTTATTCTCCTCACTGTGCAAGTCACATATCTGCCATATCATCATGAGGTTTACACAAGTTTTCTCCAACAAGAAAAAAACTGTTGAAGTCAATACTCTTGAAGGTGTTATCTGAAGTTGGAGGCTCACCTGCAACACTGGGACATTGGTGGCTTCTTTCTTTCCTTTTTTTTGCTTTTTCCTGCTGATCACAAGGTAACATGTTCAGTTTTAGGCCACTGTGGCTGCATGCATTCTATTGTCTATGGGGGGTGTACTGTAAGGACACTCACATACTTAAATACAGGTACACATTAAAGAACCCCAACTCGTTGCATTTCATGTGATGGGTCCACCATGGTGTCCCTCATAGCTCATGTTTTGCTTTGCTGAGCCCCATGGCTTGAATTTCGATCTTCGAGAGGCTCTCAAAGAGCTTATAACCTGCTGCTGTGGTCTAGTGGTTACGGTGGTCGACCGCTGACCCGAAGATCGTGGAATTGAATCTCAGCCACGGCAACCTCATTTCAAAGGTGGTGTAATGCTAGAAGCCTGTGTACTTAGACTTAGATGTGTGTTTAAGAACACCAGATGGTCAAAATTTCTGGAGCCCTTCACTATGGCGTCCTTCATACTCATATTGTGGTTTTGGGATGTAAAACCCAAACAGTTATTATTACTCGAAGAGCTCATAAGGAAGCAATACGGCGGGGTCCAACTACCAGTGCTTCTTATTGGCACTTTGCACGATTAAAGCGAGTGCTTCTTGAATGTTCTGTACTCCTCTTCTGTATTTTTTTCTCATTAACATCGGTTGTCACTGTGATTATGCAACAGAGCTTATGATGGTGTCATTGTGTACCCACAGACACATGTGCCGAGTCACCTCGGCCAAGATCCTTGTGGACCGGGCAGGCGGCGATGACCGCGAGCGTAGCAACAACCTTAAGACCGTCAGCATCACGGGCACTCGCGAGCAGATCCGCATGGCCATCACCATGATCGACGAGAAGTTGGCCGAAGAAGAAGCCTACCAGCAGAAGATGGCGCTTGCATCTGCGGGCCGGGAAGCACTCTACCGTAGCCGTCCCATGGCCATCAAGGCTAGCACAACACCGCTGTCCAAGGTAAAAAACTAGTGGGCTGATATGTGGGCATTAAACACACGAGCCTTAGGTGCCTATATGCACCTAAATGTTACTTTTGGGCACAGTAACTCCTACAATATGCGCGATAAACTGTCTTCAGATTGTGGCATGTAACCGATTTTCGTGGTAAGCAATTAATGCAGCGTTCACTTGCAAGCTCTGAAAGGCAAGAAAATGCTCATTTTGCATGCATCATTGCATGGTGCTTTGCTGGGTATCTGGGAAGACACTTTTTTGTTGATCCATATACTGAACTCGGCATGCAACATTGGTCTTTACACAGTGAGTTGTAGTAGAGTATTGATTTACAGTGGTGTATGAGCTAGGGCAGCACATTTGGTAGCCAAACTCTTCTTGCTTAAAAGAAGATGTGCCCTCCTCGCCTGGACCCCTGAAATCTTGTTTGCCAGAGCGCCTTTCATGAAATGATGTAGGGCGTGTAACACCTGTCCTGTGTCTGTCTACTCCCTTCCACTTGTACCATTGTTTTAAAAAAAATTGAGTAAATGTAATGCAGCGCACCTTTTGTATATTGTGTATGCACTCGAAGCTACTTTTAACATTACTGGTTTTAACATTAGACAGTTTTAGCTGACTCTTTTTGCCTCCCTCTTCACTCTCACAGCAAGCGAAGGTACAACTGCACATCAAATCGAGAGTTCGACAGAAACCCATCTTGTCGGGATGAAACATGATGAAGGAAAAAAAGTACACTGACCAAATAAAAGTTTAAAAGAAATGATGTCTCTTTTAACTTTTATTTGGTCAGTGTACTTCCTTTCCTTCATCATACAACTGCACATAGTCTGAAGCTAGCCCACACTCTGAGAAAAAAACAGAGTAATCGGGGAGTATTTCTGCCACACAACTATGGCCATCATGTACCTCGCACGTTCTGTTTTTGTTATCAGCATGACATAGCGTTCTTGATAGGAAATTGGCAAGCAAATAGTTTTCAAGAAACGCAAGCAAGCCAGATAATGATTATTCTGCTCTGGCAGAAATGCTCCCCAAATACTCGATTTTTTCTTAGAGTACAGTGTAAATGCTGAGCAGGTAGAGCGACACAGTGGGCATGAAGGAATTCAAAATGGCCACCTCTGCAACCCTAGAGTAGCTTGCGTCTCGGTGCAAATACAACGGCATGGCCTGCAAATGGTGAATACATATAATGGATGGCTCCATTGACTATTGTTCTACATTTCCACTATCTGTCCAACTATGAAGAGCTTGCGGGGAGCTAGGTGAAAAAACAGAAGCAAAGAAAAAGTAGACGTGGCAACACTTCTTTAGTGAGTGCTGTCGGCCTCAAATCAATCATGTTGTTGTCATGTTCTGTGCGACTCGTAAGTTTGCCGCTGACACATCCTAGACACTTCAACAGGGAGTATCTGTGACTACGTTGCACGCAAGAGAACAGTGAAAACACGACTGGCTGATGGCGAAGCCTAAACTTCCGAAATCAACCAAGGTTCAGACATGGCATGGAAGAACGAGGGACAGCAAGGGGAAAAGTTGGCGCGATTGGCTCATGTACGTCGCGTGCATGCATTGCATGCATTCTCACGGCGGGAGAACGCTCGAGAAGTTCCGACAACCCAAGAACAGGTTTGGGCGTTCAGGTACGGTTTCTAGAATGTAATATTCTAGGAACCGTAGTTCGGGGGTTTCTGGAGAATAGAATGAAATAATGTGAAGAAGGGACTTCGCACTCGCAGCCCGTCTTGTGTATGACTGCACTCGCTTGCTCGGCGAGGTGCGCGGCCGCCCAAAGTCTGTCCGTGCGCGCGTGCCGGAGAGCTGGCTCGGGCGGGACGGGGAGCACAAAATATGCGAGTACATATTTTTTTTAGTAAAGCTGGCTAAATATTAGGGGTGCGCAAATTATGCGAGGGCGCAAATTATGTGGGTAAATACGGTATGTATTACAATGAGCATCCACTGCACGGTGAACTCGTTTGGATCGTTTATGTTGGTATAAACTGCTGATGACAATGTTCCAGTGTCATTGTTCCATTGGTTATAATAGTTAAATCCAGCAGCTCGGTGTCTGCGCTGAAAGGAAAAGGAGTGCTCAAAATGCCTGAAAAATGAAAGCAGTATGAACCCATCTGCATACTAAGGATGCTGTTCTAGAGCCAGTTTTCTGACCTTAGTACCACAGACCTCAAATGCCAGACTTCTATCTCCTTTCCACTACTCTGAACATAGACTGTGCCAGGGAGTGAAACCTTGCGAGGGTGACGCCTGCTACATACACAGCCACGAAGCTGAAGAGGGAGGAAATTTGCTTTCTAGGGAGGAGTCGGGCATGCATCTCCTGCTTTAGATAGTACGGCTGAGTGCATAGGTGGCCTGTGCATCCTTTCTTGCAGATAACTTGTGACAGAGGACAAAGGCTGGTGGCTTCCGGCTTTTGAAAAGCCAGCTGCCATCACTTGGTGCACATGATGGTACATGTAGGATGGTGACTGTAGATAATAATGCATAGTAGGAAGACTGTGCATACATCTCATGTGTTAAATGAGGGCCACTTACCGAGCTAAACGAGCCAACACAGTCAGTAGCCAGAAAAAGATGATGAGGGTCGCACCCTTTGCCCTTGTTTCTTTTTCGATGCAATCTTGTTGATAACAATTATTGATTAGTATTACAATGGAATCTGTGTGGATCCCGAATATTGTTAATAATGTGTTTGACTATTGGCATGCTTGTTGTCACCGTTACATGGCTAGTAAAACAGCTGTTATTTCATTTTTCTTCCATTTTCCTCCCAACCTTTGAAAGGACGAAAAGGAGCCAGACTACATTCAAGACGAGCTGGTCGCCACTTCCGCCGACGGCTACATAGAAGTCTACGTTTCGGCATTGGAGAGCCCCAGCCGCTTTTGGGTACAGCTGGTCGGCACACAGTCCATCAACTTGGACAAGCTCGTCGAAGACATGACCAACTACTACTCCCACGAGCCGAACCAGCAGAACCACGCCCTCACCTCTGTCGCCGTCGGCGACATCGTCGCATCCCGCTTCGTGCAGGACAAGTGCTGGTACCGTGCCCGCGTCGTCGCCATTGAGGAGAGCGACTACTCACAGGACGAAACCACAATCAAGGTCCACTACGTCGACTTTGGCGAGAAGGGCCGGTACAAGACCAAAGAACTCTGCACGCTTCGTGAAGAGTATAGGTACCTCCCACTGCAGGCCATAGAATGTTCTCTAGCTGGGGTCCAGCCGCGTGATGGAACGCAGTGGACGGAAGAGGCATCGGATCTGTTCGAGACCCTGTCGCATGCTGCACTGTGGAAAGTGATGATGGCCAAGGTCGTGAGCAAGGCCAAGAGAGAGGACGGCTTTCAGGGATTCAAGTACTCAGTCGAGCTCGTCGACACCAACAACAAGGATGACGTGAACGTGGCTGCTGAACTGATCTCCCAGGGACATGCTGTGCAAGCGATCTGAAGGCATCAGCCTACACCCCCCTCCACTCTTGTTTTGGCGCATACGATTTGTTGTGTCAGGTGATTGCATCTCTCTCTTGTTGAAGTCCTGTTTGAGGACAGTGGCGCGGAATAGGATGCCAAGGATCAGAAGACGATTTGTCGTTTTTCAATGTCCTAGGAGCACGCTCTCCAGCGTGCTCCTAAGCGTACATCCCCGTTCACATTAATGACGTGCTGTCTTATTATGCATAAGACAAAGCACTGGTGCTAGAATTTCTACTTTTGCTGCACACATGATCGTCAAAATGAGGCAGTTATATTACGTTTTCAATATTAAGAAAATATTGTAGGGTTCGAACAGCAGTGTGTTTCTTTCACTTTTTTCATTTTTTTTCACTTGTCTGAAATTGTCGTGATGAACAAATCTTGCTTTGCGTGACCTTTCTCGTGTATTGTTTTCTGGGCTTGAGCTCTCCAGCAGTATCCGTCATGAAACAGGACTTCAACGAGCGAAACGATTATGATGTTGTTCTTGTTGATGGCTTCAGGATAGAAGAGTTGTACGCACACTGTTGTAGAGTCAGTTGCATCCGGTGAATTCGTTAACATCGTTGTAAACAGGCCTTCATAGCAAAGTCAGCTTGATGTTCGATAAACACGCACAATGGAAAAGCAATACGTAGCCCAAGGGCAAATAACAAAACGTGTCGCTGTAGGCTAGTGCACACACTACGTTCGGGTTTTTTTCTATCTGGTACTGCACATGTAGTACAATTTCATTTAGCTTCTTTTAAGTTATTCGTGCATACGTTATATGGAGGTGTTGCATGTGTCACGGATGTTTCCACTGCCATTTGTTCCATTTGAACTTGTGCAATGGAACCTTTGGAACAGGCTTTCTTTCAAGGTATTTTGGAGTTTGCTACGCACATTAGTGTCACTCAGAACAGAAGTTGAGGTGGTGAAGCTCATTGGAAAATAATAACACGTGTTTCATGCCATATATTTGTTAAAGCATAATTGTGATGAAAATTGGGACGATGTTCCAGGTTCCTTGAGCGATGTGGTATAAAAGGCACGGAAAGCGCACATATTTGGTCTTTGTTTTAAAATCGGGTTTTGTAAAACCTTCCTGTCCGTAGAATCCAGCTGTAGATGCTTGTGCTCTGGCGCTCATTCACCACAAACTGTCAGACAATGTTAATGACACCTTTGAAAAAATCTTTCTAACTGCCTGAAATTTAATAGTGGTCATTTTGAAGCTTGTGCAAGCACATACTAACTATAGAATAAATATCATATGCCTGCCAACAATAGATTACGATTCCATGGCTTCATTGTTTTAGTATAATTTGAGTTATGTGAATGCTTGTGTATTAATTTAAGTGCCGCCGCTGAATGTTCAGGTGTTGCTTTTCTTTTTTTCTGCACTGGTGTGATTGTAGAAGCTCATGCTTTTCCATATGATCCAGATGTTCTGCACACTGGACGAATTTTGGGAGCTAGTGTTTTATTTTCTGGTGTTATATTTTATCGAGGAGACTGTTTCTCTCTAGTAGTGGAAAAATTTATCTGAAGGAACAAGTTACTTTTGTGGACTGCTTCGTAACCCCTTCTAATTTCTAAGCATACATGGCACAAGGTGAAGCCAAATGCAAAAGTGCAAAACATTGTTGTCCTAAGCTTTTCTAACGCTAAATAGTGGTAAGATGCATGGAAGATTTAGTGTGTATTTATTATATCTTGAACAAGCCTAACTCTGTACCGCAAGTAGGTCAATTAGAATCGCAAAATAGTGCATTGAAGTAGTCTTGTGCTTGACATAAACGTAAGCTATTGCAGATTTATATTACTGTGTTCGGAGCACATGTTTTCTTTATGCTTCAAGCATCTCGGGTAACTTCTGGCACTTCGAAGAGCACTTTGCAAGATTTCTAATCCATCGGCAGTGTACTCGTTTGTGTTTGCACTTTTGGAAAAGGAGCAAACTTTTTTTTCAATTTCTTTGTTTAGCCAGGGAAAGACTAAAAATATGCTTGCCATTATTTTTTTCTGTGGTGTGCCGTTTTGTTTCATCGCATCTTTTGAATGTTTCCCCTGCAAAGGGTGTGCAGATCCAGGGCTTTCATGTGAACTCTCCACACTTCCATGTGAAATGGTTAACCGTGCTTGTTATCTGTGTGGTGTATCTATTAAAGGATCATCAAAGGTGTCTCACTCTAGACGTTGCATAAATGTCGCTACGACCTGCCACAGTGCTTGTAGCATCCTGTGGTTCAGCCCGAGGTCATCAGCTTGACTGTTGGCTCCTGTGGCCACATTTTCGCGAGGGCAAAACGAGAAAATTTTCCTTTAATTAAAGGGTCCCTCGTCAACTTGGGCTTTGCAAACAAATTAGCAGGGCATGCCGATCGCTCGATAGCAATTGTGCCTGCTAATTAAAAAGCTGCGCGGTGTGAAAAGCGATCAAAATTTAAATGTGAAGGCTGCATGCTCTTCCTTTCACATGCCACTCTTCTGAAGGAAAATCGAAAATATTTAAAAATGTATGCCTACGTAACAGGCACTTGGCGTCCACAGCCGGCAGGGAGCCTCGCACTTGCATGGCCAGACCGGTGAAGACGTGTCGCTGGCCGTGGCCCACAACTTCAGATTCTTAATCTGGTGCGAATTGCACAAGAAGCAAAGTAAAAAGAGAATAGAAAAGGAAGCAGGGCTAGTTATGTCAACATGATGTGCTCCTTCGGCATTTGAAACAAGGCAAGGGAGCTACGCCGTTTGCAGACGCTAGCTGAAGCAAAGGGGCAGAACGTATGCTCTGTCAGTGAAGCGTGCCTACTGGAGACATGATGACAGTACAGTTAAATTTCTTTTAAAATGTCCAATAATGAACCAGTGAGGACTATTCTTTTCTTTTGACAAAATGCTTCCCAGGCGGCACTGGGGATTGGCAAGTGGGGGGGAATTTAAATTTAGGTGCACGTTAAAGGACACCAGGTGGTGAAAATAAGTTCGTCGCCCTCCACTATGCTGTCCTTCATAACCCAGCAAGTAGTTTAGGAACACCAAATTCCACAATTTTATTTTAACTGTCAGTACTCTCATTGCTTGATGTTTGTGTAGAAAACAATTGAAAAATAGGGCACTATAGTCAAATGCATTATACCATACGTGCGGGTATGCATATACACATTTTAGCATGCTTTAAAAAAAATTCTTTACAATAAAGCACAGCTCTCTGTGCATTTTACCGTGCTAACTCGCAACGGTGGGGGCCTTTTTGTATTTAGCGTTTAGCAATCCTTGCTCTGTTCTCTTTTTTTTTCTGTTCCTATGAAATGCCTGTAGAAAACAAGCTTTTAGTCGGCAGTAAGTGCCCGTCTTCATCGTCTCTGTGTCCCTCGTGTTGTTTCGCACTGAACCACCTTAACAAAAATCGAAGATCAACTAGCCCAGACCACTACTTGTCGGAAAAGCTCGGCTTGTCTCATGCCTCTACTTGTGTGTTGCGTTAACCAATATCAATTGTTGCAGTGGGTTGCTTCGCCACTGGATGGTGCGAAGCAGCACTCAAAGGTAAAGCCCCTCTACTCAAAGGCAAGCCTGTCGACGCTCAAGTGCAGTCCACGTTTTGGATGTTGCACACGGTAAACAAATGCTGTGGGAGACAGCCTCAAACGTAGCGTATGTGGCGCGTAGCACGTTGCACACGTACAGCCTTGCGTACGCTAAACTAAAATTGTCTATTGACTGCACATTGCTCAGACTACATGTAACCAAATGAGCTTGCTCGGCAAAGCCCATGCTACCTTCATTGTGGCTACAGTTTTATTTTCATACAGGAATCGACTCTTTGCAAGCTCTCCTGTACTCATCCTCATGAGACCCAGCTGAGCAAGTGTCATTCATTCATATTTGAAACGGAATGTTGATAAAAATGAATGCCGGCCTGGGTTCCCGCACTAGAGCTAGAGTTTTCCCCGATGCTGACATAACCTTCACATTGGCAGCACCTGCCAAGGCTCACTTTAGAAAGGTCAGGTCCCTCCTTTCTCATATTCCAGTGGGTTCGGATTCATGTAACCGTCCAAGACACCTCACCTGCCCAAGCTCAACTCTGTTGCGGAGTGGCTGATATCCCCCGAACTATATGAAAAACTTGACATTCAATACTGTATGCAAATTTGGCAATGCCGGCCAATACAGCATTCAAAGGCTGATGGTAAGCGTGCCTGTGGAAACAGATACCATGCTCTGCACACTGCCTTGAAACATTGACGATGACAAAGCCATCTTAGTTAACCTAAAGAGAAATTCTAAGGGCAACGCACAAGGGGATATCACCCACTTTCTCGCGCATCATCCGCGTTCACAGGGTGAAACGTCAATGTAACTTTCATAGTTTCTTTGACATTACTCGATGGCAGAATGAAAGCACACCATGCCTTGGAAATAGCAGGAAGCAGTTGTGCTTGACAGGTAGCAAGGTCATTCTCCACATGAAGCAGTGCATTCTGGCGTCAAATATATCGAAGTGGCCTTAGTGGTCCTCAATAAATCTGATCAATTCTCCAACGTGTTAAAAACCTTTTGACCTTAGAAACATTCACTTTGCATTCCACGGTATCATATCTCCAGAACAATGGTTCTCAAATTGGGTCCGTGAAGCCATTTTTGGGGGTGTGTGAAACCCATAAAAAAAAAATTGGATAGTTTTTGGAGGCCCACTTTGTCCCGTGACAAGAGACCCTTCCAATTTTTGATATGCTTCACTGCACAACACCTTTGCATTGCGGCAAAGCCAACATGTTTTCCCCTTCGCCATGAGATCGCTGTAAAGCTTTTGTTGCAGTTTTCTGCAACATATGCAGTCGAGCTTATGTTTTCTAGGCTTCCATATTCAAAGAGCAAACATAGCCAGAGACAGGTTGAATGTGGCTGCAGACCACACAACTTATTGACAAGCTGTTGAGATCAAATTGGCATGACAATTTAGTTTGACCATTCTTTGCCAGAAAGAAATAAAAGCGCACATATTTCACGCTGCTTGGTGTGTTAATTTATGACCCTCCCGCCTTCTCTCTTGCAAGAGGTCCCTCATCCCTTCCGCCAGTCCACAAGGGGCCCCTGAAACATCCATGGCCGCGAACCACTGCTCTAGAAATTACCTCAGTACAAACTGTGAAAGAAACTTGACTTGCAGCTTTTTTGTTCGAAGCGCTTCGACGGCATTCATTCTCGTAAAGCCAGTATGCGAAGCTGTGAATCATGGCAATGCGGCAGTGCTAGCTTGTGCGGCACATTTTGAAAGTGGGCACATTTGCAGGCATGAAGAATGCATAGTTGCAGCTCTTGAAAATGGATCACAAAAAGATGTCAAGTAAGGCTGTGCAAATATTCTGAGCTTTCCGCAAGTGAATTGAACAGCGCCTTACCAAATTCTATTTTGAAATGAACAGTCTCTCTACAATATATATTTCAAATGCATCTATTATATCTTAAATAATCAGTTACGTGCAATTAAACATCAAATTCGAGCAAAGGCACAAATCATTCCAGCAGCCGTTGCAACATACGAAATCCCACCGTGGCTAAATTACTTTCTACTATTCACGGCACAGTCCAGAGTATACAACATACCTGTTCCTTGCTCTTCATGCTCCATGCGCTCTAATAAGGACTGCTTCATAATGTGCAAATTTAATTGCAGAAGTTTTGCAACGTTGTGAATATGAAAGGATGAAAGCTTAGTTTTATATCAATGGTGAAAGTGGCTCTTCACTGTTCAAAAACTATATGAAAGGTATCAATTTCATTTAATATCTGTTCACTTTTGGTGCTATCGACCTTATGCAAAATTGCTGCTACCTGTTGGAGGTTTGACGAAGCTACCACATTAGCGCCATGTTGGAGGCTTGTGTACGAATCGTATAGCTGTCGCTGCTATAACATGGTTGTATAGGTGTTCTGTGGCTATAATCAATTGGAGCATAAGAATGTCAGATGAGTGAGTAAGGACTTGTACGAGTTACCAACATTTCCTAGCCACTGCATTGACAGTTATTACATGTAAAGAACTGCCTCGCAACGAGAATGAAGGTACAAGTTTGCCACCGAGTCACATGTAAGCCTGCCGTCGTTGAGAATGAAGCTATGCGCTAGGCTATAAATATTGTCTCTCTGTAATCAGTTTAGCAAATAAAGCATAGTTAGCTACCTGAACGTCATGCGTGTAGTGAAGGGTGGTTGGGAAGAGGCTTTAAAACATGACACGACTGGGAGCAGCGATGCCAGTAAGTAAGTGCTGTTGACCCATTTCAAAGCATAACTTATAAGAGGAAGCCTACGTCTTAACGTACTGTGCATGTAATTGTAAATAAAACATCTTTTTTTTTAATAAAAAAAATATATTGCTGCTGTAGTCACCGACGTTAACAGAGAGAGAAATGTTTTAACGGAACATTTCTCTCTCTGTATAGAATACTGCACGATTAAAATGCAAAAAAATTAACGCATCACACGCATGTAAAAAGTGAACATGAAAAGCGTTACTTGCTCCAAGAAGTAGGTGCCACTTGGCTGGTATTTTATGCAATATCCTTCCGACATTTGCTCGTAAATAACACGATGCGCCAATAATATTCGCGTTTACATCGTTGCTTTCGGGGCCTCCTGTGCCTTACACTTTCAACCTGTTGCAGCAAGACAGTTCTACGTCGCCTACTGAACGTTGGCAAGACCACCTCAGCGCGTAAACGATGATAGCGCGTCCACGGTCGAATGCAACTCATTTCCCAAAAGAGCATTTTTTTTCAGTTTCAAATGAAAAGTGTCACACACTTGAAGTATCTTAATATTTCATGGCACACATGGGGTGGATGCAGGATTTTTCCAAAGGGCGATCAGCTTTTGTGAAAACCTGATATGTTGTCTTCTTGAGGTATACATTCAAAAAGTCAGTTTCGTCGCAAGGCCGAAGCAATGAATGCGATAGCAACAAATTGGAATGTCACGCGAAGAACGGCAAGCAGCTTGAAACTTTCAGCGTACTGCACAAGCACAAAAGACAAACGAAGAGAACACACACAGGACGAGCGCGAACTAACAACTGTCACAGCTCGACACTTAAGGCGCGCTGCTCATACACAAATAAGGGCGCACGAAAACGAATGCACTGTTATACACAGGACGAGTGCAAACAACTGTCCCAGTTGTTACTTTGTGTTTGAGCAGCGTGCTCCTTTCGCAAACGCAACTGCTGCAGCGAGCGAAGTGACATACGCGCACTCTGCAACTTCAACGCAAGCTTTCCAGTGAAAGCACAAGACAAACAAACCGCCCCCATCACGAGATGAGTACAGCGGAGTGTGCGCATCGCAACAAGCGGGGCAATGACCTTTAAAGTGCGCGCGCTCTTCTTGCCATCTCGCTGGTAACGCAGAGAACATGTTGAAATGACCCCTAGATCTGAGTACCGCCAGCGGTAAGTGGTGTAGGTATATAAATAGCTCGCCGTTAGTATGCTGGGGAACGAATGTTCTGTGGCATAGCCATCAAAAGCCGCACGCAGTGCAGCGAGGGGTCACCCGTTCGAATCCGCGTGTTGGAATGTATTTCTCTGCATTATTTTTCATTGTGGCTTTTATATATGTGGCTTTTTATATCTGTCTCTGTGTGCTCACGCGAATTCGTGAAAATGAGGGTTTTATATATACGTATACACATACATATACGAAATATGATGGTGACGGCGACGCTGACAGCAAAAACAAGCCGAGAGTGTCCATACGATTGCTATTGTAATAAAAAAAATTAAGGGGGGTGGTCAGGACATACGGGCTGCCCCTCTGAATTCGCAGTGATAGCACGTGTAATGCTTGAAAAGTACGTATAGTGAAGCAATACACGTGTAAAGCATCCCACCAAACGCTACCTTTTTAAACTCCACAGTCGAAAACAAACCACAGACAACATACTCCAGCACAATCGGTCCATTCGCTGAAAATTGACGACGCACAAGAGCTACTTGTCTAACATGTGATTGCTATCACAATGTAATAAACAAAGTAATGACGCCAACAGCAGTGCAGGCATGCGGGAGTAGCCGCGATGCAGCTTTGAAGCTCATATGCGAAGCCTGTTTGTCTGTGCCTGCAAGCACACAATGCGAAAACTGTCTCATATCAGCTAGACACGAAAGAGTGTTCTGCGACGAGCACCGATGCTGTCACATACAGCATATATTAAAAACGGTGAACATAAACACGACGTTAGTCGTAAGCAGTGGCCAAAGCAACGAAATGATCTGCTGCTTCTCATCTGCCGCAAGGAAATTTAGCCAATGACATAGAGGTTAGTAGTTTCTTGCGAACCTTTATTCAGCCTCCCAATTTCCTCAATCTGAGCAACACGGCACATGGCATTGCCGTTCCTATCAGGCGCCACACTCTGATACTTATGCTTCATGTGTGCACATGCAGAACGCACTTAGCCATTAACATGGCAGAAATGCACACGACAACCGCTAGATGGCAGCAGATTTTGTATAAGGTCTATTTAATTTGGTATCAACATTTGCTATTTGCACACAGTAATGCAAAAGAGACGGGGGCAGGGAGGGGTCACTTGAAGACAGTGGCAGTCAGTCAAGCAAGAAGTTAAACAGGCTTTATTATCATGCGAATCATTTTGTTCTCATTCGAAACAACGCAATAAATATGCAGCAGCAATTCAAAACACTTGCCTGTCATATTCTGGAAGTGTAAAAAGTATCGGAAACGACTGAGAAGGGGAATGCCTGCCAAGGCGCCCACATAAAACGAAAAAGCTAAAACACCTCCGCTTGAAATTCTTTTGCAGTTGGCAACATAGGGAACGTTTAAAAACAGTGTTGCTCGGAACATCACAGACACCGAGATTAAGCGGGACTCGACGCAACGAGGGGTCGTGCACGTTAACATCCTGTATGAACACGCAAAAACTGCAACGAGGCAAACTTTTACAGAACGGTTCTCGGTAATGTGGCACGCATTACAAAAACAACTGAAAACAGATTTTCAACAAGCAGGAATAACATGGCGGTTACGTATAAGAAATCTGTTTCGCAGCGCTTCATTAAAGTATCTAGGAGTCTGGGGCGCATCCGCAAAGAGCAGCAAACACATAATATAATCTGCGTGGTGCAGTGTGTAACTCTTGCATATATTTAAAATAAAGAGAAAAACAAACGTCTCGCAAAACAATACTGGCACTAGCACTTCGATCACGGATGCGTGCACCTCTCACTGCGTTGAGGGCAACATGGAACAAAAAAATCACATCGCAAACCTCCTTCCGTTTCCTTCGGCATTCTGACGTACGGATGACTGCCGGATGACTGTCAGGCTGTCAAATTCTGAACGGATGATGCTTGAATACGAGCACCACTCCTTCCCATGTTAGACGCACTAATTGAAAGATACTACGCTACATTACAAAAAAAAAAAACATGAATAGCAAGGGGATGTACACAACATGTCCATCTATATGGCTTAAAAGAGTTTCCACATAAAATCGTAAATAATACACAATCCAGAAACGAGAGGTGCACGTGAAGTTAACAAAAGAAGGGGCAAAAAGCACATTTTTTTCACTAACACATGGCATGGGGGTATACACCACAGGACTCCATATACGAAGGAGCGGTGCGACAATAACTGGCCGCCAACATTTGCAACGGATGCAGTGAAACGGTACAAAAGGTAGCGAACGCACAGGACATTGCCAAAGCAATGGATTGGCAGGCACCACGAGTTCGAATGTGCGAAAATCACAATAAAATACCATGCGCTTGTCTAAGAAACACTAAAATGAAAACGTGCATGACTCAAATGTGCTCTCTGCGTCACCAAAGACTGAACGCTGCGGAGGGGTTCTTTCTTTCCTCGCAGATTGACACAGTTCACAGAAACAACAAAACACGAAAGAATGTTACATGGATGGAGGTTGTAGCGTGAATTGTGAAAAAACAGTCCTATATGTGTGTGTTTGCATACTGGCCACCAAAGTCAAGTACACGGCAATCGCATGCATTTGTGACACTGAACAAGGCAGGGGAAAAAAAAGCACGAGCAGCGCTGGCGACACTGTTGATGCACGTCCATGTCTCGCGCAGAATCAACGTGCGGCGCACTCGCTCCTGCGTTTTTGGGCGTTGGTCGGGAAATTGGCGACGGAGTTTCCTCGTTGGTGGCGCACGAAATTTGCGACAGCGGTGGACTTGCGCAGAGTACGACTTGAAAGGCGGCGGCGATCTCCACGAAGGAAATGTGGAAGGATGTGCGTGGTACAGTTTGTTGAAGCAAAAGAAGGACTATGAACACTGGAGAGGTCATTTGCCTTTCAGGTCCGCTAGAATCCATGTGTAGAGTTTCTTAAACACAATGTCCAGACGCTCATAATTTACACTGTTGATGCCATCCTTTCTGTAGCGTAGCTTCCCTTTGTATAGAAGCTTGTACCTGAAAGAAAAATAAGGCCACTGATGTCGAGAACGGTTGCTGCTGCAAATGTAATTAGTCAGAAGGCAACCCTCTTCCTCGAATACTAATGCTACTAGATCCACTGGTTTGAAGATACTAAGATTGCACTTCAGTGAAACGAAGTTACATAATGAATATTGTTAATTTAAACAACCGCACAGTACACCCAGAAATCTATGACAAGATCTGTAAAGTCAAAATCACATGAGGGAAGCAGAATGTTCAAGGGGCCCTGCAGCACTTTTCTGGAAAATCATCAAATGACCTCATTATCAAGTTTATTGCCTCATGAATCAACTGCCACAAAAACTTGTAGAATCTTTCAAGTACAAGCGGAGTTACAGGAATTTGTCACCCGCTTTAAGTGCATTCTCCTTTTGTCCCAGCGAGTGCACCGAAAGCTACTCTGGTTCACGTGTTTATCTGGTTCACGTGTTTGCAGGCACATCGATTACCAATCGGCAGCATTTTCTGCTAATCAAAGAAATTAAAAATTACAGACTGATGATAATTGAAGATTGAAGACAAGGAAATTAAATTTACAGATAATTTAAACTGCCCGAATGGTCCTGGCAAAACTGTGTACTCATAGAAAAAAAAAACTACCGCCCTGCTGCTTCAAGAACACGAAAGGTCTTGCAGTCTGGTACTATGTGCATTCCACAATAAGGCATGGATGAAAACAATATAATAAGTAAACTGTTATGCATTTGTCATAGCTTTCGAGAAAAGTCAGTAGAATGCAATCCCCCTCGAATTTGATATCTCCGGTTTTGACTGTACAATCAGTCTTTAAGAACGGTAAATGCGCACTAGGGACAATGACACAAATAAGGCACACACATGCACACACATTTGTGCCTTCTTTGCGTCATTGTCTCTAGTGGCTTTCACTGTTCTTGAAAATGGACTACCAACATGCCCCGATTGCCACGGTAGTGTACAACCAGACGGGTGCCAATTGCAACCCTTGAAAGATACTCGTAGTCTGCATCTATTTACGTGTTGTGTTCCTCATCCACATCTAACTTGGCCACTCATTTCCTGAAATATGACTTGCCAGCTATCTCAAACCAGGACGGTGCTCTCTTCTTCTGTTGAAATGCATTGGGATAAGATCAACCATACTAAGTTTCACCAACACCTGAACAGCAACACCAAGCTTTGCTTAAACTGTGCCGGTCTATGTGTGCTGTGAAAATGGTAAAAAAAAAAAAGTCACAGCTTCACCGCAAGGGCGAAGCAAAGAATGCGGTAGCAACAAATTGGAATGTCACGCAATGAACGGAAAGCAACCCTTAACTTGCGGCGCGCTGGTCAAGCACAAAGGTTACATAAAGAACACACACAGGACGAGTGCAAACTAGCAACTGTCACAGCTCGACACTAGCAGCGCGCTGCTTAAACACAAAGAAGGACGCACGAAAAAGAACACACAGGTATGCACAGAACGAGGGTGACAGTCGTTACTTCTTTGTGTTTGAGCGGCACGCTGCAAGTGTCGAGTATGCACAACCAACTGCCCCTACCTTGGCTCTTCTAGCTAGAAGCTCACTCGTTTCGCAAATGCGGCCGCTGCAGCGAGCGAAGTGACCTTCGTGCACCCTGTAACTTCAACGCAAACTTTGCGGTGAAGGAACAAGACATACAAACCGCCCCCCCTCACGAGGTAAGCGCGTGCAAACAGGCGACCATGCCCTGTAGGGCAAAGTACAGGTGGTACAGGTAGGAGGCGGCGCGCGCACCACAACTTTGGTGAAAACCAAGCGGGGTAACGACCTTTAAAGCACACTCTTTGCGCCATCTCACTGGTGATAAAGCGAAAACGCTGAAGCGCCTCTGAGCTCTACGTACCCGCAGCAGTAAATGGCGCAATATAAAAAGTGTGTTGAAGGACGTATGCTCCGTGGCTGAGTTGTCTAACGCCACGCACTGCGGAGCGAGGGGTTGCAGGTTCGAATTGCCGGTCGCGCGCTTCGGAAAATATTTCTTCTGAATTATTTTTCTTTGTGGCTTTTATACATGTATACATACATATACGGGCCGTGACTGCACCGGCAATGGTGACGCCAACAGTGAAAACCAGCCGAGAGTGTCCATATAAGTATAACCTCATTACAACAGACCTTCATAGTGAATAGGATTTTGGTCTGTTGTAAAGGGAGTATGTAAAATCCAAGTACTGTTACAACAGACCTTTATGTAAACACTGAATGGGTCTGTTATAACCGGAGAGAATTAAGAGTCACAAACATGGTCTTATTTTTAACGGACGACAAAAAAAAATCGATTTTTGGAAAATTGCATTTTCAGTTTCTGTCGCCCATTTTCTATCTGATTCCAAAATATCTTCACTGAAAACTACGTAGAAATGCTATAAACGTTTTTTTTTTTTTTGTGTCTGCCGACTTGGCGAAAACTGCGGAAATAGGAAAAAAAAAAAGTTTTTCAAAATTATAGCTCGACAACGGCGCAACCGGGCACCACCATTTTGGGCTCGTCGTAAAGAGAATTTCTCCGTGTTCAAGTTCTTCGTTTCAGCTTGCTCCTCCATTCAGTAACAAGTGTACAAAAAGCACATGTTTGAAGTTCAATTCAAGGTCTTCGATTAGCTGCTTCTGCCGTGATGCTCTCTTCGGGATCGTTGTCTGCTGCTTGTGCGTCGCGAGGTCGTGGCTGTCGAAAATTGCGCTACTGTGTACACGGGTTGACGATAATTCAAAACGCTTTAGTTTGGCAGCTGCAAGCAGACTCAATCATCAGATTACGACAGCGCGCCACACTCGTCGCGAACATCGCAGACGTGCGACTGTAATAGCATTGACTCGTTGGACCCGCTGTTAGAGGTTCTTATCAGCACTTCGGAGCTTATGACGAACACCACCGCGGGACAACTCCTTGTACTCGCAATCGAGCATGACGTACTTCGAAACATCGGGCACCGCGGCCACGCACATCGCAACCGAGCTTTCTACTCGATGTAGTGGCTAGGCCTAACTCCGTTCACAGTGCCGATGTACGAGACAAATCCGAACTTTGCGGGCAAGAACATTGCGCTAGTGGACATGCGAAAGTGAAGAAGTCGCAATGTCCTTCGTCACAAGCAATGAATCGCATCGCCCGCTGGCTCCTCAGAACCGCGGATGGGCATTTTGCGCATCAGCAGCGGACCCCCCGGCCAAGCTCACCACGCAGCGACCGCTCGGAGAAGCGGTGGCAGGGGCTAGCAATTTCGCACATCAGCGTCCCAAAACGCAACGCCAAGCACGCTGCGTGCCAATTTTTTGTCGCTACAGCTAGGCATAGCTGATCATTGACAGACCGGAGATCGGCGGCCTTCATTCTTCAGTCGGTACGTCGATATCCGCGGCGTGCTGTTCCCGTCCCGAAAGTATGCTAAGCGATCTTTGAAGTCGGAAGTTATTGAATTTGGTATGTCCGTGGTAGAAAAGTCTGCTCTAAAAGAGTCCTGACCACCTTGCTGGCCTGACATTTTAGTCAATTATATCCGAATGTCCGTTGTACCAGAATCCGTTGTACCAGAAACTAAGCTCAATCAAAAGAACAGATAGGGAGATCGGCATTACACTGCAAATTGGTATGTAATATCCGAATGTCTGTAGTAAACAGATCCGTTGTAACGAGGTTAGACGGTAATTGCTATCGCAATAAGACAGCTACAAAACTGAGAATGTAGTTTCTGCATTTGTCTTGATACAGATAGAAAGCTTTTCGAAGCCACCTTTGAATCCTCAGCGTAAAGCCAAATTTCAATCGTTCTTGTAGACTTCCATACAGCAAAGATGAAAACTTCTGCTTAAACGTGCCACCAAGCCAATACAACATCAACAGCTTCTTGGCAAATACACATACAAAAAATACTGTGCTAGTAAAAACATGTCACGAAGCCAAAGGGGCTCTTCATGCATGAAACTTTATTCTCTAACCCAGCAATGCAAAAAAAAAAAAAAGAAAGGTTGTCACCTTTCTGGACTTGGCGTATCCTTAGCATGCTTCAGCATTGTGTACCTCGCAATGTTGGCAGGATACCTAGAAATCTTTAAGTGATAGTGCTGCAGCCTGCAAAAATCAAAATCAGGTAAATGTCAACAAACGAAGGTTGGATGTCACCACAATATGTACAGAGATACATGCAACGTAAAGGCATGTGTAGAAATATACTGCACACAATTGAAAACTATAAACCTACTACAAAACATGCACGCTTGAAAATCGCACATCATATACAGGACAGTGAAGTAGACCCGAGACATAATACACTAACTTGCACCTAAAGTTTAGTTAAAGTGTACAGCACAGTACATATAAATAATTAAGGAAGGTTCGCAGATACAGCACACTAGAGGCAGTGCACCAGAGGCCAGAAATATCAAGGCCATCTTGAGATGCATACGAAAAATTACAGCAGTCCTGTTAAAATAATTTGTTCATGGCTCCCCAACGATATACAAGAGTCATTGGTACACACTTTGTTTCCTGTACCAAAAGCTTTTGTTAACTTATGTCCAACTGCGTCACTGCTATTGCGTAGATTTTGAGTGCTTAGAAGCAAAGGCTTGCCAGCACAAGACTGGCAATGTGCTGGTAAATGCAGTGCAGTGTTATTGATACAAAGCTCACGATTCCATGCTCGGTGACACAGAACACACTTTCTGGTTAATATGCGCCATAATTACTCACACAAGAGTCACTTTTGTCTAACACTGATACAGGCTTACATGTATGATCATGCACAGCAAGATTTTCAGAGAGAACAATATGGAGAATCAAGAATTCCAGAACATTGCAGGTCGGAATTCTTGCTATAGCTACCACGAGCATGACCGAAGAACAAGTTATACACCTTTGTATAAATGCTCATGTTCACTACACACTGCATGAATCGCTCGAAGAGCCCAGTAAGTACACGGGGGATTGCGAAATTTTTTTTCGGAAACTACGTTTGTGGTCCAGAATACTTGAGCATAATTTAGCAAGTTTTCTGTTGCCCTGTGAAAATGATGCGTACCTTGCATCTACCGGCCACATTTTTCAAGATTACATTAAAACTGTGCATATAAGGCAGCACTAGGGCCTTCTCAAAATAATCTTTTTCCAGATTTTCAGCTACCCAAGTACCGGGTGCGACACCTAAAAGAGTCTACATGGTACAGAGGAGAGTGGCAATCGTTTTCAAGGCAAGCAACCTCATCTGTAACTGTCGAAATGAAAGCTGTTCTCACTCTTATGAACCATGTCTACCTAAGCCAGGTTTCAAACTCGCCTCAGCTAGCGGGTCGCAGTCACGAAATTTAGTCCCGCAAGGGCCGGACAAGAAAGAAGGTTGGAGCAGAAGCGGGAGGGGGGGCCTGATCAAGATGTTAGCTAACGCTGTAATTAGAAAGAAGGCCTTTCCCATATCTCATATGTGGTTCATATCTGAAGGGGATTTGACGTCAGAATTCGAGAAACGTATTGATGCTCATCTCCAAAACAACTAAAATCCGGACATGCCGATTCTGAAACAATTTTTTTCCACAGTTATGTTTCAGCACATGGTGATCACATGGGTTGCTTCACGAAAAAAAAAAAAAAATGCTTGAAACCAGTCGTGTGTGTGTATCTTACACAAATAAAGCATTATTATTATCAATAGGCGAGAAAATAATACGGGTACCACTTAGCAAAGTCATAAAACTTTATTCCTACCAAAGCACAAAATAACGGCTAAAGTACTAAACACAGTGACTTCATGCCTGGCAATGCTTAGTTGCGACGAGAGGAGAAATGCCCACAATAACTTGTGCGGAAGCGATCCTCATGGTCAATCACAGCTGTTCATCCTCGACCAGACTTGCTTACCTTCAGCAAGGAGAACAGTTTCTCACAAGAAGAGGTACTTCCAAACATGGCAATGAACCTAGCAGCCTGTCAACGTAGTGGCAGGCCGTGGAGGGCCGCGTGTTTGAGACCCCTGATCTAAGCAGTGACATATAATGCTTATTTCTCACAGATTTCAGTACGTACACAGCCAAAGGCACTCACCTATATGACATGTCGTCATCTTCACCTCCCCACCCCCAATACTCGTTCGAGAAGCCATTGACGAGCTGCATGTGCTCCTTCTTGAGGGCACTGACACCGCCAAATATCAGGGCATAAGGGAGCCTGTGAGGGTGAAAGCGAAGAAAGGAAAATTGGCTGTTATACACGATGTCCGCAGGGAAAAAGGCCTGCACAGAAAATTGCCCAGCAAGAGAGACGAAGGGGCTTTTCGCATGTAAGGCCTGCTAGTTCAGTGCACCTTTTGGGTTTTCTAGACAAGTAAATTAGACTAATACTGTGGTTCAGAAAACCGCAAATTCTTCAAATCAAACATGGGAACATGGGTTCAATATAACTGAGTTATTGATCTAACGAAGTACTGACGTTTTTATGACCTCATATCCACAGAACACCATGAACATTTTAAAAATCAATATAACATAGCACGCTTATCTGCAATTTAAATATGACAAAGTCCACTGCTGCCGCAGGCAAAGATCATGCCAATAAAGTGAAACTTGCGCCGATGCCAATGGCGATATAACTGACATGCATGCATGCTGCTTTTGTAAACGTATTTCTCAAATTGTGTACGTGCGACAAAGCGCGGTGATTGAAGCAGAGCAGCGCGTTTTTCAGCAGCGGCTGCAGGAAAAAATGTGCACCTCAAGGCACACCCTGCTTTTGGAGTGCAAAGGCAGGGTGCGCCATTGCAACACCTCTCCCTCTCTGCCTTTGGAGTGGCAGAGAGGGAGCGAATAATGCTGATACGTGCATGTGGGAACCGTGGAGCATCACTGATGGTGATATGTCGTTATTAATGGCGTGAAATAAATTAAGTTGGGCTAGCACATAGGTCACTGCCAAGTCTCAAATGTGTGCAAACAAGCAGAGCCTGTCTGCTGCCAGTCTCCACAAGGGTACCCATCCTTGCAAGGCCTTGACAAAGTAGTACACCCTTGCCACCCACTTCAGGTCCAGTGAACTTGACAGTTTGATAGCCACTTCGGGAGTCAGTTGTGTCCAGCCGTTCTTACAACATGCATCTTCATAAAACACATTACTAAAAATTTGCACCAAACAAAGAAAAACCTGTTAAAAGGGCTTCCTCGTCACGTCCCACTGCAAATTTTGGCTACATACACTGGAAATTGCAAGCAGTGTATTACATAAATAACTGCCAAATCCGTCCATTTTTGGACAATTAAGTTCAAAAAATGAAGCACTCTTGTTTCAAATGCTAAGCATGGTGAGGGGTTCTTTAAGTTAGTTCTTGGTATCTGCGGTGAATAAAACAAAAGCTTGTTTAATTGTGAAAGCTACACAGAGCCCAGACAAAAGAAAAAATTAGGGGTGTGTGAATATTCGAGTTTCGAATCAAATGAAGTAGAATCTCGTTAATTTGGCCCCCGTTAATTCAGAAATTCGGATAATTTGTCATTCCCACACCCTCCCTTCAAAAATGTTCACAGCCCTATGGCAACAAATGTCCACTAATTCGACGCAAAATTGCAAGCGCACTGCTTAATTCGGACTGGAGGCAAGCCAAAGACGGCGAAACTGAAACTGCGTCTCGGAGGCCATAATATTTATTGAATTGCATTTTCTTTGCCACACATGTGCAAACTCATGTTCTCCGAGATGGGCTCCGGCAGCAACGGTGTGCTGTCGATGCAGATCGCGGAAGCCAAGGAAAACCGCATTTTTTTTTCGAAAACTTATGAAAGGGGACGCAAGGTGGCGTTTTGGAGCAATCATCATCCTGTCATCGGCGGAGAATGGATAACAAAGAAACAAGGCCTCAGATGGATAGCGTGCGGACCTGCAGGCGTCTGTTGTGCTTTTTTCCCCCTCTTCGGTGCGTTGTGACATATCGGCGCACCGGAAGTGTCGGTGCGTGATGTGGTGGTCGGGTCATAGTGGTGGTGTGATATATCACCCTGCCGCAATGTCAGAACCGGCGAAAGTACGCCGAAGGACTGGATAAAGTTTACTAAAGGCAGTTGAACTTGACTATAGCCACTTCGGGAGTCAGTGTGTGTCCAGCCGTTCTTACAACATGCATTTCATAAAACACATTACTAAAAATTTGCACCAAACAAAGAAAAACCTGTTAAAAGGGCTTCCTCGTCAGGTCCCACTGCAAATTTTTCCGGCTGGCTCCTGTACATACACTGGAAATTGCAAGCAGTGCATTACCTAAGTAACTGCCAAATCCGTCCATTTTTGGACAGTGGAAAGAGCACGAGCTTAAGTTCAAAAAATGCTTTGTGAAGCACTCTTGTTTGTTTTCAAAGGAAATGCTAAGCATGGTGAGGGGTTGTGTTTCTTTAAGTAAGTTCTTGGTATCTGCGGTGAATAAAACAAAAAGCTTGTTTAATATGAAGCTAACAGAGCCGGGCAAAAGAAAAAATACTTATGGCTGTTCCAATACTGTGAAATATGAGGAAGTGCGTAGCTCGGGCACCCAGTGATTCCCATTCGTAGAGTTTCCACTGCTAAGTTTACCAAAAGCATCGATGACGCCGATGTTTGTGGTAAGCATGTAGGGTTTTCCGGCACGAGTGAGTCGTGTTGGGGAAATTCGCAAAGTCTGTTGTGCGACATGTGCGTACTTTTGGCTACGCTTTGCCGACTTCCTGCTGTTATGGAAGTTGAAATATGCATCATCTGCAGTGTATCACCTCAGGTTGTTTCCCCCATGAGGGGTACACTCGTGGACAACTGCTGTGGCAATGCAGTCAAGGTTACCAGAGACAAACCACGCCGTTTCGATGGTCTCGCTGCGCAAGTGGAGAAGTCCCACAAAAAATAATTTGCTCTGTTTTACCTAAGCATTTTGAAAATGTACAGTTCTTATTCTTTAGCCTCAAATGGATAATGCCACAAAATTATTAGCCAGATTATGTGAAACAGCATTTCTTTTTTGATTTTGGGTTTTTTTTATGGTTGCAGCATCCTTCACTGGCATAGATTAGCTTCCCTTCAGAAAAAAACGAAAAAAAAAAAAAATACAGCGCCTATTTTTTCTGGTAGCACGCCACTTCAATCGCTGCATAGGATTTTCCAGAAGCGTGAGAACCAAAAGCTGTCAAAACAAATGAAGTAAGTGGTCTGCATCGTGTATGCCCAAGTGAGGCTGATGCAGTCGGGGCTCTCAGTCCTTTGCGCATTTCGTTTGGTTAGCCAGCTTACCAGCGCAAGCGAACGTACTGTTGCACGGCTTGATGTGAAGTTTCTGAGTGGTACCCAGGTTTGAAGCAAATGAAGCATAAGGAATGAGTCGCCAATATGTCTGCATGCTCAGTGATCATGGTTCAACGCACTCTACCACGGAGCACGTGCGAAATAATCAAGGAGGTTAAATAAAATTTGCTGGAGTGGGAGGAGGAGCCCCTCAGCTGAAGCCGCGTGCCACAATCTTGCCATAGGCAGAAAGCGCGCCTACCGCAACGCATGCTGCAGCGGCCGCATAGATGTTCTAGCTGTCTCTGGCCGTGGTGGCGTCCCGGACGTTGTTGGATACATTGTGCGTTGCGTACGGCTCTATAAATCGAGCGAAAAGGTATCTGGGATGAAGTTTCAGTTGTAAGCAGAAACATTTCGAGCTCGATGTGAAAACTTCTCTATATGCCGGAAACACATGCTGACAGCCCGCAATCTGTCTCTAATTTCACATCTGACGGTCATTCTTCTTTCCTAACCGGTTTCGTAAGGACTCAAATGTTCGAAGCCCGCGTGTGCAGGCTGTATGACGGGATGTCTGGAAGCCAAAAGACGGCGATCGCATATGTTAGAGGCACCTTTTCGCCAAATTGTTTCGACCGAACTAGGCTGCGACCTGGGAGTTCTTCGACTAGCTGTGCTTGACGCATTTGTAAAACACTTGCAAAACCCAGTGATACACATTCTTGTGCTTGTTGATGCCACTGGTGCGGAGCGCGAATAGGAAAATAACGCACCGCTTGCTATTCATTGAAATTATATAAATAGGCGAGGTTTCTTTATCGGTTGCCCTGTTCGTGCTATAAAAGGGTAGCTCGTAACTATGAGGTTATGTAACGTCATTTGGGCAATATACAAGGACCTGTTTTTTCTTACATTCGTGCATTTTTTCGTTATATTTGTATTTGCTTTATGCAGTGCAGCGAGTAAAACCAGCAGGTCTGAACTGTGCAGTACTCTGTCCAGCTGCAGATAAGCGACCTAACCGATCGCCCAGGGGTACTCCGGCCGTTAGATGCGTTCAAATTGAAAAAAGTTGTTGAAGATGTGACAGTTGCATCACTTATACGGCAGCATTACGAAGAAATGCTTCATCTTTTCCAAGAAGAGATAAAACAGCTCAAGATGACAATTCTGCAGCAGAAAAATTGCACACTAACCAAAAAGAGCGGGCTCGATCCTCAAGCGATAATAAGGAGATCAAGGACCAAAAGCTCATGTCTGAGTAGGGCAGGGCGATGTTCACTGCAGCCTTCCCCCCCATACATACAGCAACCCTTAGGGCACGAAAAGACTAGAAAGTCACGTATTCCATCAGAGCTGCGGGCGTTTGCGTTAACGCTGCACTTCTATTCTCCATCAGCTTACGAGTAGTACGCACGAAGTTTAATCGCGCACTGTCAGCAGAGCGCATACGAGAACGGTGTACAGAATTCCATCAAAGGAAATGCTGGCATCACGGATGAGTCCCTGTCTCGAAAAAGCTAGCCCAATGCCGAACAAAAACTCTACTGTACTTTGATGTTATGACAAATGAGAAACATGTTGAGATTGTGGGCGACTAAACAGATATGCGGACCTTTGGGGACTGAATGCATGATGACAGACTATGCTCGTTGGCTTAAACTTATGACTTATGCCACTTAAAGCGTTTTTAATTGATCATTGACAGGATAAGAGAGAGCGGCCGAGCCTACGAAATAGTACGAAAAAAGCTGTATCTATTGAAATAGTGCGACTGCAAGTCTGATGCCTTGAAGCACGTCCATGCAAAGCCAAAACTATTCGTTTTGGAGATTTTGAGCTTGTCTTGAGAAAAGAGATGGCTTTCAAGCCTTGACGAATATATATCCTTCTCGATGAGCATAATCGAGTGTGTGGTGCACCCACATTTATATTCCGCTCAAAAAAAGTGGCCAAACTCAATATATGCATAAGACTCCGTCACATGACGGAAATAAACAGAAAATGAATGCCGAGAAGTGAGGTCTGCTCTTACCGAGCCCTTAATTCTTATCTGTGCTCCGCGCTTAAAATAAGACTTCAGTATTTGGATTCAGAGCGGCAGAATATGTATCTGTCAGCCGGAATCGAAACCAGTTTATCGGGAACTATTTTCAGTAACACAGAGCAGTTAGCTCCACCCCTCGTGGCTTTCACTCCATTGCCACAGAAAGTGTATAGCTGAAACGTAGGGGGAGGGGCATCCGCTCGCCGGTGAGGCGGTGGCGCCCTCTCTTGTGCGGCCACGGATCGGCCGCAGGTTTCCAAAACATCTTTAGCGCTGTGATTACTTTTTGGCTGTTATTATATCATTATAGACCTTGTTCGTTTTAACCCGGTTTTGAGCATTGGTTATGGCCTGTATTGAGCACTTTACTGTGAGCATGATCATGCCACACTGAGATGCAATGGACGGACTGACGTACCGAGCCCTAAAGTGCTCCGCAGCTTAAAATACGACTTCAGTATTTGGATTCAGAGCGGCAGAATACTAGCAACTATTTTCGCCTCACCTGTACTTCATGGTGTTCAATGGCCACCGACATATGGCGAGGCTGCTCGGGCAGGTATACAAGTTTTCTGTCGTCCTCTGGTATGAGGTCACGTCAGTGGAAGATGAAGCACTGGTAGTCGTACAACGCCAATGCCTCGAGGTAGCCCACCGTTGAAACAAGCTTGGCCGCGGTTGAACTTCCCCTGGCCAGCCTGAATGAAGGATGACAACGACATTGCGATTTTCTTTTAAATGATAAAATTCTGAGCATTGATGTGCCAAAAGTGCTGTAGTGCTTAGCGGGCATCATAATGGTATCCGATACACAATGGCCGCCTTGCAATCTGTATAGTGGAAAGTGCTGGTTAATTCCACAGTCAGCAGGAACACTTTCATTGCCTTTGCTTTGCCAATGCTTTTCTGCACTTTTGCGCACGTGGATGCAAGCTTATGTGGAGATGAAAAACTACAACACCATATTGTTTGGCCCACATTACCATAGGTTTTTTAACGTACACCTAAATCTGCGTACACAAGGCATTTCTTTTGTATCTTTTGCACAAGGCATTCATATTTTTTTTTTACTTTCAATGACTTCGGATACAATAAACCAGCTTTTCGATTTTTTTTACAGACATGAAAAAAAAAAAAGTCTGGCTCCAGTGTTGCAGAATACAAGCTGTATGTGCGAAAAGTGGCAATTTTGCATTTCTACAGTATAGCCTTTTATGATGTATTCTATAAGCCGTACAGGTAAGGAGGAAAAAGAAAATTAAATATCAGTGAAGGCTGAGGCTTCTCCTGTACTTACATCATCTGTCTGAAAAGATAAGAGCAATTGAAAGAACTTGTAGAACAACCACTATTGATTCAAAACCCACTGAATGGAACAAATTTGAAAACAATGTGTTTTAATGGAAGAAACACCGAGTTCTCTACAAGGTTGATGAAACACGTTTATTAATTTATTTGCCTTCGCTATACACTTATAAGACTGTGCAAGTTGATACTTTCCGGGATTTGAAGTGCCATAACGAAGACATGATTACGAGGTATGCTGTAGTGGGGTAACAGATTAATTTTGGCCACCTGGTGTTCTTTATATGAAAACTAAATCTAAGTACAATGAGCAGTCAGCCCTGAATTTAGATTTCCGGCCTGTTCTGAAACACGCTAACAAAATGTATTGTGCAGTTTGGCCGAATACATTCACAAACTGCTGAGAAATTCAAAGTTTTCTTAGGCCTGGTGGTCTCTAAATTTGATGCAGACTGCACACGAGTGTTCCACTTGCGTTTTGCCCCTATGTGGCCACTGAGGCTGGGAACTGAACCAGTGCCCTTGAGCTTAGCATTGAGATAATGTACCTACTAGCTACCACAGTAAGTATTGCGTTAATTAAAAAAAATCTGCGCATAGAAGGATCAGTGCACATCAGTGTACGGTACACAGAAGCTATAGCACTGAAGTTTTGCGAAAGTGCTAGGAGTGCGGATATTCGAAAATTTCAAATAACGAATCGAATAGTGGTCTATTAGATTTGGTACTCTGTTCGGTACTCGAATCAAATAGCGCATATTCCATATATTGAATACTTTTCTAATACTTTTTCGAATAATCAGCACCGACAGAAAAACTCCAAAGGAATAACACATTGCCAGAGTGAAGGATCAATTTTCTTGTACTAATTAGTGAATTGCCAGGATGCATGCACTTCATGTTTTTACAGGACTGTCGAAGCTTTACTCATCACCGGATGAAGGAATTTTTGCGTTGAATTCCAGTGTCACCGAAGCGAATGTGCCCTCAATCCACTATCACTGTCGTGAGATTCATGATGTTCATTCACGAAACATTTAAATTTTAGGTGTTAGCGTTAAGTACCACCTCAAATACTGAAGTAACTGCTGTACTCATCCTACAGTAAAAAATACCTCGAGGCTCAAAAGCTCTAATTGCTAGAGCACACGAGCTTACTTTAGTTTACATAATTGTGGTCTATCTTGTCTGTTAAATGTAACGGTAATGTTACTGTGTTAACATTTGTGAATCTTTGTCTGAAATAAAATATTGTAGAATTCTAGGCCTGTGTTAAAAGTTGTTGCCTTACTATTAGAAAACTATTGCATTAGAATATTATTCGATTCAGTATGATCGCTATTCGATTCACATTCGATTTGCTTCTACATTTCACTATTTGCACACCCCTACTTGTACCACAACTTACCTGCTCAATTACGAAGATGGTATAATCTATTTGCTGCCGGGGCAGCATTTGGTGCATGTTGTAGAGGAAGACCCTAAGGTGCTCCTCGCGGTCCCGGTATGGGACCAAGATGGCCACTCGATGCCTGGCCGTGCAGTCTTTGGGCTTGTACCGCCCGCCAGGCAGTATGTGCGGGAACTCCTTCTCCATCGTCTCAAACGATGGAGCATCCTTGAGCACTTTTAAGCGACCAACTATGGACATGGGAGGAAACAAGGACTCGTGAGTCAATGAATAGGTCAATGTGATTGCTATTATCTTTGGCTGATGCAGCGCACACGGCGCTAAGGACGAAGAATTAAGATGCACAGGACAGGCACTGACTCGCAATTAAATTTTATTGGGAAAAAAAACAAGCATATATACAGGTGACGTACATCATAACTAAAAAGCCCAAAGCAAGGAAATACAGATAAACTCTGGTATATTTTGCGAGCACTGCATAAGTACATAAATCATTATAAACATTATTTCCAATGAAACGACAGTGTTTCGGTAGGTACTGTCACAACAAGCACTGAGCTCAAATCCTACCAAGTAATAAGAGGGAGAATGGGGGATTTGAGTTATGCTCATGATTATGCTTTAATACGCTTCACTGAAAGGCAGAAAAATACTAATAGTAGAGAGAACTAATCGTCATGCAGTGAAACAATGTTATCTGCGGCTATTCCTTGAGCAGCACAACCAGTTGGGGCTTCTTGCGTAAACATAGTAGAGGGAAACAGCGCAAAAAAGCTGACGAGAATGAACTGAGGCACACAATGTAGAATATCGCAGTGGTGACTTTAAAATGCCTATTTTGCCTGTGCACAAATATTTATAGTGAACACTTCCTGTGTACCAACAAAATCGCAGGTGCAGGTGTGACCTTGTTTTTGTCAAGTATTCACTATAAATGGCTGCGCACCACTAAAATAGACATTTTGACGGAAGTTAGTGGTAAGTTTGTCCACACTGCGAGTCTCTGCTTGCCCTCATCGAGTTTTCCGAATTATTTTTTCCCGAAAAGGGGACTGTCATGCTTTTTCGAGAACAAGTAGGTCTCTAGATGAAAACTTAGAATATTTTCCTCTCTGATGGGGCTTTAAGCAACAAATCTGCAAATTCCTACTTTTCATGATATCATACAGAGAATATATCTAATGTGTGCAGAGTTTTTCAGATGAGCTTCAGACAGGCATGTTTTATATTTCAAATTAGTGGTATATTGAACTATCCTGCAACCACTTTCAAGTTTGATATATTCAGGTTTGACTGGAAACAATGCACAGTACCATCTCTATTAGGCACATGCAAGTTTCAAATAAATAAGGGCTTTCCACTACTGGCAATAGGCGTCGGGTCTTACTGTTTTTTTTTAATGTGTGTACATACTACGCTATGCGAAATTGATATCAATGACAGCCACACTCAGGATATGACCAAATGTTCAAGGCACAGCGGTAGCTTAAGATGATACACAGCAGTGCAGTATGTAGGTTTATAATGCAATACAGTCAAAAACATGAATCGCCACCAAGACGGCGCGACTCCTATGGTAAACTCTCATGTAGCTTAAAACTAGGCGAGAAAACAGTGGTGGCTGTTTTCTTCTATTCTCATGCTACCATTAAGCAATACATTTTACTGTTACTCAGTGGCGTAAATCCGGAAGAATCACAAAGGGGGACACAGATCTTGCCATGGAAGCCACTTTGTTTTTTTAAATGTAGCTTTTATTTTTATACACGAATAAAATCATGCTTTGAAATAAAAACTAGCATGGGGTCCCAGCTCGAGTAATTGCATTGTTCTATTGAGTCTTCTCTGCACCGGTCGAGTGGGAGTTGCGATTTCAATAGTCTCACATACCTGAGGGGTATGAACACAGGTGCACACATTAATATAAACAGCCATTTGAAAAAGCTGAATGTGCTATATTTAACTGTCAAGCAATTCTGATGTTTGAAAGACGAATCTCAAGAGGGGACACATTCAAGGGGTGTCCCCCCCCCCCCAGCCTGAACACAAGGGGCCTGAACACTTCGACCCTCTTCAGGCTCTTCAACATATGCCTAAATTGCAACGACAAGTTTCTTTGCATTCCAGCTCCTATTAAATGTGGTTTTCATGGCTGCGAGTCTCCCACTAAACAGCGGACTGCCACAGCTATGTGAACATTAGAGTGGGTACATCTATGCTAATGAGACAGGGCATGCAAACACGGACACAAGAGAGAAGTCAAAACACCACAAACGCCAGCGTTTGTAGTGTCTTGACTTCTCTCATGTATCCGTGTTTGCGCACCCTGTCTCCTTAACATGAATACTCACCAACAAAGCTCAGCTCTCTTATTTTAAGGAACATCTAATACTCTGAGCAGCTGCCTGAGGCAGCTGTGGAGGTTGTGCTAGGAGGGTTGGCAGTTATCTGTGCGATCCCAAGAACACCTTACAAAAAAACTTTCAAGCCGAAAGAACACTCACCTAAGTGAGGCGGCACGAGTGGACAGAGTTCCAAGGCAGGTGTACGTGCTGGTGTTATCGGGACGTGCGGAGGTGGGAAAGCTCTTATCGAAGTGCGATTTGTTCACGGAGTATGGACTGGCAGACTCTGGAAGCTGTGCGCCACCAGGAACTGGCCGGAAAATCCAAGAAAGTTCCGGGCGAGACTACCTGCATGAGTAAGTTGAAGAAAGGCCATAAGGGGGCGGATGCAGAAAATATCAGTATGAGAAACTAAGCATCAGTTACTAGCTACCCAGTAAGTCGAATCAAATCGAGTTGTGCTATAGTAACATTGCAGGAGAAACGCACAGGTTTCAAAATAGTACTTCATACAAAGAGGGTGTGCGGTATAGGTTCTACATTAGGGTTTCAGAAATGTGCACTCAAATGGAAGTTTCACTCTTCTGTGCATTTCCTTTTAGTTTAAATGCCAGCATCTGAGCCAATTATGCTCGGCAGAGTTGATGTATGTG
>NC_051181.1:109291771-109325783 GCF_013339695.2 Rhipicephalus sanguineus
TTTGTCCCTCTCGTTCCCAAGACTACTTCGCGGAAAGTGGGTCCTGTGACCCTTGCACCTGTCTTTTCCAACACTGTTTCCCCTTCGCGCCTACCACTGTCGGGGTCGATGCCCCATTGTTGCCGCTGTCGCTTGCTACCTTTGCTGGCATGGCTACCTTTGCTAATCCCTCCTCGGCTGACTTAAGCCTTTCCGCCATAGCCATCGTTTTTTCCCGCTCTGTCGCTACCGCTTTCCTCCAGCTCGGAGATTCTCACCATGAGCTCATTTCTGGGCGGCCATCATTATTTCCATTTTCGCCTCTAACTCGCATTGCTTACCTTGCGTCAGCTGTCTTCTCGTCGCTCATCCTCACAAACCTCTATTTTCCGCCCCATTCCGCATCCTGAACCTTTACGGTCTTTTTGACCATGGCTATAGATCGTTCCACGGTGGATTAGATACACTTAAGCCAAATGATATCACAAAACTCCGCAAGTACGTTATACGTCAAAGCACCTGTGCACCTTTCAGCCACGTGGTGGCCGACAACAACTAATATTAAAAAAAAAAAACACCCGAGGCGAACACCCGAGGCGACTGTCACACCACTTTGTACCACAGTACAAATTGTAAGCTCTATTAAGCTGCAATCTAGTGGATTAACTAAAAAAACAAGCTCGAATCATGCAAAAAAAAAAAAAACCTTATCTGACGCTGTCATTCCGGAGCCCACGAAAAACCGTCCGTCCTCTAGCAGCACCAAACTGCCTCCACCGAGGCAGTTGCGCCATCTGTGGGTGTATCTGGGAACCGGAGCGTGACATGCGACACGGACACTCATCTGTCGTCAGGCTCAGCCCTAGAACAGCTCCGGCTGTTAAAAAAAAAGTGAAGCAAGAGATGTTGACGTTCTTGCACATGGTTGCTCGACCTGATGCGGCTGGCTGGCTCGGTATGATGTGCATGCTAATGGTGCGAAGTAGTGTGTTTGACTAAGGGTAGAACTCTAAAAAACGGGATCGTGCTTCGCACTTGAACAAAATGCCCCACGTGTATCCAGAATACATACCTATCATTTAAAAAACGACATGCAAAGGAAAGGGAAGTGAGGCTATTGTAAACCACCGGCGCCTCTAGCGTTTAACGCCCACTTCGCATGCTATGAAGTGACATCATCTTGATCGTCTCACTGCGTTCCAGTGATCGATGACGGGCGATTGTTATATGAAAAGACGTGGCCACATAGTAGCACAGTGGATTCGTCGAAAGTTTCCACTCCATTATCCGGAGTTTACGAAGTGTATTCGGCATTTCCCGTAGCATTTCTTTCCGTTTTCTTTTTCTTATTCAGAATCAAAGGGGAGTATCACAGCCGTTTTTAGCGGCACTCAAAGGCCGGTGATACTCACGTGCTTTATCAGCAAAGCAGCTTCCGCCGTAGACTCAATTTTGTTTTTTGCTTTGAAACATACTCACCTACAATTTTAAGATAAAGGTTATCTCGCACACTGTTTAATTATTCTGTTGAATAGAGGGGTGAGAAAAAAAGGAGACGCGGTGAATGCGCGCGCGTGGGCCTACACCAGATAACAAATCTTCGCTGGAAAAGCACGGTTTTCTTGCTGTCTGGCTTGAATAAATATGGCGATACATAAAAAAAAAAACAGCAAATCAGTTTAGAGTGGTAGGGCATTCCTTCAAAACTCTATTCATGTATTCATTGATTTTGTAGCAATACGTTTATTAGTAAGAAACTGTGTAATGATAAATACCCGATACTCATACGAAGGCTGTTGGGGATAAGGCTAGCGAAGACAGAAAAATTGCTTCAACCTGTGTGGCCGGTGCCAGAGCAAGTAGTCAAACGAGGCGCAGTGAACAAAAAGCGCCATGAAACGGATTTCAATGATCGTCATCCATCACCGTCACCTCGTGCCATTCGACAGTACGAATGCTCCGAGTGTGACCGAAGCCCTAACCCGCGCAGGAGACTGAAAATAGTGCTTGCTCCAAGCTGCCGCTACTGACGAACAGACCAGCGGCAACGAGCCGCTGACGGTAGCGATCCTGTGGGTCGCACGACAAGCGGTCTCAAAGTTGTGCCACCCGGACTAGTTGAACTTGTAGCGTGTGTGGCGTGCTCTTCACTCAGAAAGGAGGAGTTGTCGTGGTCGGTAATAGTGAGCCGCAGTGCGGACTTAATGGTTGGCGCCATCTGTCCTTTTCCGACACGTCAGCGTTTTATGTAAATAATGTTAGTATTCGGTTCTGGTCTCGAATGGCTGGTCGCCTCTTATCTCGCTCCCGGCTCGGCCTCTTTAAGATTACTGTCATCGTACCCCACGTCTCGACAATATTGCCTGGAATAGAAAAAAGCGAGAAAGTAAGGAGTGACGGCACTAACGTAACGCATTCAGTCAAAGATGTCTGCACAGGGCGCTGCTCAAGAAACACAAGAGCTTCTCTCGAATGCGTTGTAATTGAACGGCGGGCTCTGTGTTAAAGCAGCGTCGTCATACGTCATCGAAAATGCTTTGAAGTTTCCAAGGTGAAGTGGGAGACGCATTTGTTGCTTTTGACACGCGCAAGAAGAAACATTTAGTCGCTGCAGAACTGAAGTACAATAGAAAGGAAACAGCGACAGGTCGCTACTACTTGCACCAAGCGGCCCAAAGCGCTGCAATGCACTAGCAGAAGCCGGCGAAATAATCAATACAGTGAATCAGGAGACGACAACAGATGAAAACGGAGCGCGAATAAAAAAAAAAGAAGACCAAACAGAAGACAGAAGGAGAATCAGTCTTCATGAAGCTCTATGACAGTGATTTGCTTTTAGACTCAAATAAGATGAACGGTTTTTAAGCTGTGTACGCTACACTTTCAAACGTTTTCAACTTCTTGTTGTAGATTTTCTCTATTTTACCGCGACACAGCACTCTTCTTAGCCAACGTATACTCTAAGAAGGCTTGCTCAACCACTTCGTCGACTTGATATGTTTAAGTTCTAAGTATATATCAGTGGGGCTACGAATATCGGTGTATAAACATGAAGCCGAAAATATTTTTTAAGTTTTGAAGCACTGCTACGAAGAGCAAGAGATGCAAGAAGACGGGAAGCTTCGCGTAAGAAAGCAAAGAAGCCACTGCGGCGCATTGACCGCGTTAGCTGTTTTTACGTTGCACAATTTTAATATTGATTTCAACATTCGATTTCAAGATCGAAGCCTGCTTTTCGGATTTCTTAACCAGTAGAACATACTGAATAAGGCCGCAGTGAAACTCAGTAGCAGTTCATCCCACGGTATCCTTTTCATTCGAAAGCCACAGAAAGGCAAGACGAGACGACGAGACAGCGTCTTGGAAAGCGAACATACTGCGTTCGACGTTCATCTCGCTAGCGTGTTGTGCTTCTCTTGTCCTGTTCCTCGCAGATAAACTGTTCTGAGTTTACAGAATCGAAGAAGAAACGTGGCTTTTGAAAGGTGGGTTAAAGCTTCGAAACTACTGGAAACCGAAACAAATGTCAAAAAAGAACATGTGATGGAATTATTGAATTTTAGAGAACATGTAAGTGTCCAAAGTGAAAAAAAAAATAGGCTACTAAAAAAAAGGCCGCGGCTGGAATTTCCACGAATCGACTGCTGAAATATGACCCAGGCTAAAGCGCGCGGTCAGTAATTAAAAAAAAAAAGAAAAGTAGAAACGAATTATTTGAAAAATGTAGCAAAGATGAATGAATCAGAGGTGGATCGCAAACAAGGACAGGATTGAAAGAAAACAACTGATCCCGGGCGTGCTTCACCGCCTAACTTGATTCGCCATAGTTTGAGGCAGCATGCTGAACTGGCGTACTTACCTTTCGTTCGTCTTTCTCACTTTCGAGAAATTTTGTTCTCCGATTCCTCTTGCCTCCGTTGTTTTCAGCGTCGAGTCCGGAAATAAAAAGGTGTGTTCGATTCTCGCAGATTGCGTAAGAAGTCTCTGCGGTTTTCACGGAGCGGATTCCTTCCGGGAAGAGCCGGGTAGGGCCCAGTTGGTTGTGGATAGCTGAATTTCACAGCGCGCAACTAAGACACACACAAATAAAAATCACAAAGTTCCTAATCCATCTTCTTCGTCTTCTTTTCTTCTCAGTCGATGTATTGATCTTCCCTCGCCCCCTTCCGAACGCTTTCTGTACCTAACGTGGTTTCGCACTGCCTCCAAGATCGGAGGCATTGCGAGCGTTCTGCAACTCACCTGGTTTCGCACTGCCTCCGTGATTGGCCCTCCTTTGATCAAGCGACGATGTCATGTGATGACGTCATCCACAAATATTGACGATTAGTGACGTCATCACGTGATGATAGTGTTTCTTTATCACTCGTGCTGACGCCGCCGACGCCGACGATCAATTTTGGCGTTTGACGAGGCATCTAAACATTTCGCCTTAAAACGACGCAGGAAGAAGCACAAGTGAAGAGGACAAGCGGCAACTAAGAACTGTTGCGTTTTTTTTTTTTTTTCACGAAATCATGACGAATACCAGCACAAAGAATGAGGGGAAAACAAATATCACGCATGCGCGAATTACACCTCAGGCTAGAAGCCGCAGTTGGCACTCACGTGTCCAGAGGTCTCCTATCTACGAGGCTTTGAATGAATGAGGCTTGGTCGTCTTTTAGTGAAACTGACGGTGCGCTAACACACGCATCAACGCCAGTTGGGCACATCGTGAAGGCTTCGATTATTTCTTTTTCTGTGTGACCTGTAGGTTGCGATACAATCGTGGTGCATTGGAATATCGGCGGACAATAACACCTGCTGCAATGAGTAGCGTTGTTTCCAGGCATGGGCGTGCGCAGGGTTCTCTATTAGGGGGAACGGGGGCAAGTTTCAATGCAGCCCCCCCTTCCCCCCCCCCCTTCCCCCGTTGGTCGAGTCCGAAAGAAAACAGGCTCCTCAACGGATACAAGAATGAAAATGAAGCGATGACGTGGTTCTAACAACGGCCTGCCATTGATCCCCGGCATTCAAGGGTGAAGGTGGGAAGTAAACAGATCACTGCATGCAACACCAGGGCTCCTTGGTCTCTATTATCGTCAAAATACATGCGTAGTCATAAAACTGAGCATTAAAAAATGACGTCAAAGGTGCGACTTGAGTAAAGGTTTGGGACAGAATTGGCGCCCCCTTTAGATAATTAGGGGGAGCGGATGCTTCCCCTCCCTCTCTCCCACCTGGCCCCCTCATGTGCACGCCTCATGTGCACGCCTATGTTTCCAATAAGGTTGGATACGTGGGCTTGTTGTTAGCGCTGTGTGTCGTCGTACGTTTCTTTCTGGTGTCCGTTTCATTTGCCAGGCTACAATGAAGTCTACGTTTCGAGGGTGACTCTGCTTACAGTTATAGTTACGCTCGCGCAGTCGTGTGTAATGCACCTACCACCGTCGAACTCTAATGTACGGATCAAGTGATTCGCATATTTATACGTGGCATATCATAAATCCCGCGGTAGCCTGGGGCGGTGCGGGCCGTCCGAGTCTCCTGAAGGAGAAAATGGGGCCAGGAGAGGCGGGTGAGGAGATGTAAGTGTAGACGGGTCTTAATATGGCGAAGGTTGCGACAGTTTCGCTGCAAAATCTAGAGATCCTTTCCACACGCCATCTCAGTGTAGGGGCGGAGGCGTTTGCGTGAGCACGTTCCTTCTCTTTCTTTTTTCCGGAGGGAGCGACTCTTGCAGAGTGTTCAGCATAGAAGTGAAGGATTCCGATTGCTTGGATTGGGTTTCGAGGGTGGTGAGAATCCGGACAATCGAAGTTTCCAGTTGAACCAAGCGAGTGTGGTGCACGGTGGTGGTGGTTTCGACCATGTCAGCCTGTTTGGCTACATGGAAGTCGGAGGTCGAGGTGGCGAGCGTTGCAAGTTGCCTCTTTAGCTCCGTGAGTCGGGAGGTAAGAGAGGACGTGGTGGTTTCAAGGGTCTGCGTTAGAGCGTGGATTTTCTGTTGTAACTCATCAGAGACGCGCTGTTGCTCGTGCTTTTTGCGCTCCGGCATTGCGAGCCGGAGATCAGGGTTATCGCTGGTAGTACTACAGTAGTGGTTTTCCACCTGCCGACCATCGTACTCACATTACAGCCAATGCTTTGGTGGTAGATTAAATGATGTCGCGTTTATATCATTAGTTGGCAAAGTGCCACCCCTAGTAGATCAACTGAAATAAATCTGAAAAAGAGCAACAGTTCTTCTCGGCTCCGGAGTTCGAAGCCTGAGATAGAGCAGTGTTTTGATTTACCTGGGTATCCATTTGTTTACCTATGTTATCTGTAACATACAGTCATCACTACTTTCAACAACTACTGACGATGTTGAGGCCTGCATTAAACCTAATAGAGCATGAGAAAAGAAATGTCGAGAATATCTAGTTCTTGTAAAATGTTTTCGTGCAGTTAAAACGAACTTCTTGCCCTGCGTGGTAGTAAACTTATATTGATATCTTCTTTATCCAAATAAACGTTCTAAATATGCTTGATTTGCGTTATAATGTTACGGCAGCAGATCAAGCTAATGTGCCTAAGGTCGTTCTAAATTACATAAAGCGATAACCCGATACTCATTAGGTAGAATAGCTCCACTTCGTCGGATGGCGGTTTGAGTAGCTGCGTTGTAAGATCAAGCTAAATTCACAAGGAACATGTCAGTAAGAATGTCTTCTCATTAGCTAAATGAAAATGCGCACAGCAATGTCGCCGCTCTTGGGGGCGTTGTTTTAAGAGCGCAGTAAAAGAAGCAAGCTGTCTGCTGGCCGAGGGAAAAGAAATGGCGTCATGAATAAGAAAGCAACTCGGTGGTGCTTCCTGCTCCTACTCGGATGTGAAGCTGATGTTCACCTGCCTCAGTCTTAACGAGCCGTGAATTAGATAGGCGATCAAAGGGGACACGAACATGCAGAGAAGGCATTAGATACGGGCCAACTCCGGTGCGCCTGTTCAAGCGCACCTGTAACACAGTAATGGTCTCATTAGGCAGCAGCCATATGACTCGCAATTGCATCAGCTCAATTAAAAGTAAATAGCAATTGTCGAGAACGAAGGCATCACCGGCCGACAGTTAGGTTCTTGTACATTTACAGAGTTAAACAGCGATGTCCAAATGAATGAAACAATGATGCTGTTAGAAGCCAAGTTTACAGTGCTTTGATTTTTTTTCGTTAGAACAGGTAAAAGGGAAATGATATCAGGTAGTGCGCTATGCAGAACGATCTCGCTTTTCAGCACTGCTCTCTGTATCAACGTGTCAACTTCGTGTCTGCTTCTCACACAAAGGCAGGTGTTGAATATATTAAACATTGGCCTTCACTTGGCAACTTGTCAGAGTTAATGCATATACTTATATATAGTAACCAATCATGTAGATCTTTTTTTCATGCATTCAGCAACATGTAGCGCGCGTCCCCTCACGAGTCCAAGTATGCGTGTTTGCATTCATTGAGTTTACCCTAGCTCAGACATTTAGTAGGCTGGGCGACTACCGTAGCATGCCAATGAACAGTATAATAGTTTTGGTTGGCGTTTTATCTTGAACAAGAACACGCGCCCCATAGCTTTCGCCATTGATCGAAAAAAATCGCTTTCGGCTGTCTAACACGAGCAGTGCAATCGGTTCCGTTTAATGACTATGTAATGATAGAAAGGCAAAAGACTGTAAGCCCGAACAAACGGCCTGATGCTGTGAATATAACGAGGAAATAACATTACCGCTTAGTGTTCGCCTTATTTGCAACATAGGGCCTTTAAAGTCCCTCCTTAGGCAGTTTAGAAGTTAAAGTTGTTCTAGCCACGTGGCCATTATATCAGTAGGAGGATAGAAAAAAAAACATGGCTGATCCCTCCGTCACAGGAATAGGTATAACACGAAAGTGAAACGTGTATTCACAGAGGTAGTTGAGCGTTTATTAACGCGATAGCGTTAAAGAGCTCGTATCGCAGAAATTCCGCTGTCGGCGTCGGCACCGTTGGTTGTGAGCGAAAAATCATCATCTTGTCCGTGACCGAAAAATCGAAAAAGCTGCAAATAAAATAAATAATAAAAATATTGGGTCCGGGTGAGAATCGAACCCAGGCCGTCTGCGTGGCAAGCAGGTGTTCTGCCACACAGCCACGCCTCTTTTTTTTTTTTTTGTCTTTATTGCAGGGCTTCAGTTTTCAACCGTGAGAAGAGAGTACATCCTGTCTACAATTGTTTCATGTGCAACAGCAATTCCATGCGAGGTACCCAATCGGGTACATCCTTTTGCATTTTTTGCAATTCAAGAAACGAAGTCAGCGTCTCACAAAAGTAATCTATGGCTCGCCGAGCGTCAACATCAGCGTTACGTACAGCCATTCGGGACCCCCAAATGCTGTAAAGCGCCAATAACATTGTGATATCATAAGGAAATCCATCATCATTTTCAATCATCAAATACCTTATGCCCTGTGCGTCCAATGGGAAATCTTTCTTTAGTGTCCTTTGCAGGACGTCCCAGAAGAACACCCCGTCCCAGCATTCCAGAAAGACATGCTCAATGGTTTCTGGTTTGCGACATAAAAAGCACTGGTCACCCCACGGAACGAACAACCCCTTTTCAGACAACCACGTCTTAACTGGCAAGACACCAGCATGAAGCTTAAAGAAGAAAGTTTTAACCCCCGGACGCACAGGCATGCCTTTTACGCGTTTTAGCACCGTAAAAAGTTATATAAAGACTTATGTGATGTTGTTCTCCCCATTCCCTTGTACCGCTCTCAGTACTGTGGTGGAAAATGGAGCACAGCCACGCCTCTGCTTTGATGATTCCGAAAAATACGCGTCTTGTATACAAGTGTCACAGTACGAGATGTAATATCGCAGTAATATTGCGTGGTAGAAGCGTACATTGCCATCGCGCGTCACACCATGTCAATATCATAACGACTTTGTGGTTTAAAGACAGCCACTGCGCGTATTCTACTGCGCGTATTCCTTTAAGACCACGTAGTGGGTGCATCGCAACTTCGAAAACGTTTCTCGCGCATAATTGCCCCCTGGTTTAAAGCATGCTACCCATTACATAAGGCACACACCTTAGTGCGCGCATTCTGTTAAACACTCGTAGCGTTCGAAGTGCGCACTAGGGGCAGGATATCCCTATCGCGTTCAACTCTTAAAGGCGAAGCTTAAGCGTCCCTCCAATTTTTGTGCATTGTTTCGCCGCAAGGGCGAAGCAATGAACGCGATTCCAACGAACTGGAATGCCACGCGAAGAAAGGCAAGCAGCTCGGAACTTGCAGCATGCTGTTCAAGCACAAAGGACGCACGAAAAAAAAAAAAAAACACACACAGAGGACGAGCGCGAACTGTCACAGTTGTTACTACTGTGTCCTTGAGTAGCGCGCTCCTTCCGCAAACGCGGCCGCTGCAGCGAGCGAAGTGACCCTCGTGCATGGAGGAAGGAATACTAAGGAGAGGCCCTATCGTATTTCAATGCATTGCGAAAAGTGTGGCGGAAGTGACGTCAGATTTATGGGGCAAACAAACCGGTATGGGGCAAACAAAACAGCAGACGCCCCGCGGCGTGCTCTCCGCGGTGATTAGCTTCTGCGCAGATTTGTAGTCCCGGCGTGAACTTAGCGCGTATTGTGCGGTTCGCACGTAGTAAAGTGTTGCAAGCAGACGTTTACCAGGCTGTTCGTGCGTGGCAGGCCCGAGCGCTGCGTGCTGAAATTCTTCGTGGAGCGTTTTTGTGCAACAGTACAGAATACTGGTATACGTGCCGTGATCAAAAACGTTCAGCCCCTGCATCATCGGATTCGAAATCACCTAGCAGTGACTTACGCGTTCTGCTGGGCGTTAGGCCTTCCCTTTCTCGTAGCCCGATTTCCCGATCTGTTGCCGGATTAGCGGTTCTTTGTTCGTGTATATGGAGTGAGCGTAGTAGCTATTCGGCGCAACGCCAACCTATAGTTGACGTAACTTCCCGTCGAAAAGAGGACACCGCTGTATTGTATACGCGATCGTGCACGTAAAGTTTGTAATTCCAGTACGCACACAACAACAAGCACGCAGCGAGCGCACACCGCACAATACATACATCACGTAGTCCGATAACAACAACATAAGTTTATTGCCCTTTCGTTGAACGACACAGCCTCCAAAAACGTACGATGCCTTCGGCGCATGTTATGTACGGCGCGTCAGACGCCAAAAACAAAAGTTCACGTGTGTTCTGAGTATGACACAATGAGTAAGAAGCAACAGAGCGCACATCCGAGAGCTTCGCATGCAAATACCATGCATTAGTGATCAGCAATGAAGCGAACGTGTACGTACACATGAAAAGTGACACCCGGTACTTTCCGCAGTGCACGCGATTTGCACCGGGTATACGCAACCATACACAAGAGCTGGGCATTGCGTAGCTTTTAGGGAGCAGCATGCGTGAATCACGCGTGAATCGACTGCGCCGCGGCCGCGGCGCCTTGCACGGTGAAAAAAAAAAAAAAAAAAAGGCTCGAATCGCGCATGCGCTTGCAAACGACACGGCGGAAATCGCGAAATGTTTCGAGGCTCCTTCGCTAGGAGACGATGCGGGTGTTTGCGATGTGGAGGCTTCACGAATGTGACGTCAGGGCCTCTCCTTATTTTTCCTTCCTCCATGCCCTCGTGCACTATGTCATCATCATCATCATCATCATCATCATCGTCGTCGTCGTCGTCATCATCATCATCATCATCATCATCAGCCTGTCTACGCCCAATGCAGGGCAAAGGCCTCTCCCATGTTCCGCCAATCAACCCGGTCCTGTGCTTTCTGCTGCCACATTATACCTACAAACTTCTTAATCTCATCTACCCCCCTAATTTTCTGTCTCCCCCTCACGCGTTTGCCATCTCTTGGAATCCACTCAGTAACCCTTAATAGGTACTTACCTGCGGAGAAGAAACCTTGAGACTTACAAAGAGGGTTCAACTTAAATTGAGGACGACGCAGCGAGTGATGGAAAGGAAAATGATAGGTGTAACCTTAAGAGACAGGAAGAGAGCAGAGTGGGTCAGGGAACAAACGGGGGTTAAGGATATCATAGTTGAAATCAAGAAGAAGAAATGGATATGGGCGGGGCACGTAGCACGTCGGCAGGATAACCGGTGGTCATTAAGGGTAACAGAGTGGATTCCAAGAGATGGCAAACGCGTGCACTATGTAACTTCAACGTAAACTTTCGGTGAAAACACAAGACATACAAACCACCCCCATCACGATATAAGCGCGCGCGCACGGGCGACCACGCCCTGTAGGGCCAAGTACAGGTGGGGGCGCGCACGCATCACAGCGAGCAGGACGACGACCTTCAAAGCGCACCCTTCAGGCCATCTCGCTGGTCATAACGAAAACAAGTGCTTTCGAGCTCCGCGCACCGCCAGCGGTAAATGGTGCATATAAATAGCTCGCCGGTAGCATGCTGAAAAACGTAGGCTTTGTAGCCTAGTCGTTTCGCACCGCGCGCTGCAGAGCGAGGGGTCGCGGGTTCGATTCCCGACGGCGGCACTTTTAAAGACGATAGTCTTTCTTGGGGAACTTAAACGCAGAAATTTTGGTCTGTGTCTGTCTGTTTGTCTGTCCGTCACCCGATTCAGCCACCCGGCCAAAGTTGAACCACTTGCCAAAGGGCCAGCCATCTTGAACTGGTGTGTAGGTTCAAACTTGTGTACATTGTCGATCAAAAAGCAAACATTACGCATATCTGAGGCACAACATCACTAGGTAATTATTAGGGGTGTGTTCCTTTTATAGAAAATACATAGATACGTAATTCTAAAGACACTATAGTTTGTTAAGCTGTGCTGAAAGTAGCATTCTATGACGGCGACGAACGCCCTCTACCACGGAGGAAGAAACCCTCTGCACAAGCTCATGTTTCTCGACGTATGCCAGATGGCGCCCATATCTCATGCAGCGTAAAGCCCCTATACCTACGTATAGGGGCTTTACCTATACCTTCGTATAGGTAAAGCCCCTATACCTTCGTATAGGGGCTTTAAAGCCCCTATACCTACGTATAGGGGCTTTAACGCAGCGCTCGTCTGTCGTCTTTCGGCGCATTTGCAGCGTAGCACGCATATACGTGGCTAATTTTTTTTCTTCTTGTTTTCTTTTTCATCTGTTAGTGCATATTTTACAACGTCATATCCGTGACGGAAAAAAATTCGGCAGATCCCACATACGGTGGGAATCGATGTTATGCGAAGCATGCGCGGGATGGTGACTGTGGTGTAATTTTTCAGATTGAGCGAAACGTTACGGAATGACGCTAGAGAAATGTAGGAGTGGTATACGCACACTCATATGTTGAAGAGCTGTATATTTATTACATAACCAGTTGTTTACAGTTGCGTAACGATGCCAACAGAAACATGGGTGTTACCAACACCAGACACGGTAAGCTGACATCTAGTGCTTATATTCTTCAATACTGGATAACGCGAATCCGAACAAGACAAACAAGGAACACAGATGCGCAGGACAGGCGTTACTCGCAACTAAGCGTCATTTAGGAAAGTCTCCCCAGATATATACACAGCCGAGTGGCGCGCGCAGGCGCACTGGACGTACGTTACAGTCGCAGTTACAGTTGTTATGCTTATACTTGTCCGTTATGACGGAGAACGCACGCACGCACGCACGAACCCGTGTGCATGTGCGGAAGGGGTTCTTGACAGTTCTTGAAAAAGGACATCATCACCGTGATCAGTGAGCCCCAGCTACTGGACCGGACTTGTTATTCGGATCCATCCGTGATCGCGGCTACGAGGGGTCTGAGTGCAGGGAAGTGCGAGGTATAGTACAGCTGGCGGAAGTCCTGGATGCCTCTTACGATGAAATGATCTATGATGCTGCCTGTCCTGGACGTGGCAGAGGTCTTTAAATGCCCTGTCCACATTCAAGCCGTTTTTCACGCAGTATAAGGACCCGGCGTTTTTGGGTCTTGATAAATCAATGTTGAAGTCACCGGTAATGGTGAGAAGCCTGGTTTTCTCAGCAGATTTATTGTAGGAAGCATTGATCTCGGTTTTTGCGTAATACACGTGGTCCGCGTTGCGGACCACGTGGGCGAGTGGATGGTAGTTGAGCGTTTTCCAGGGCTGCTCTGTCTTCAGCTTCCTCACTTTCCTTGTGTCCGCCGTGGTGGTGTAGAGGTTACGGTGCTCGGCTGCTGACTTGAAGGTCGCGGGTTCGATCCCTGCCGCGGCGTTCGAACTTCAACGGAGGCAAAATGCTAGATGCTCGTGTACTGCGCCATCTCGGTACACGTTAACGAATACCAGATGGTCAAAATTTCCGGAGCCCTTCGCTACGGCGTCTATCATAATCATATCGTGGTTCTGGGACATAAAACCCCAATAATTAGTTTTATTATCATTTTCCTTGCGTGTCAATATGTGTGTGTTCACGGTTGCTATGCTGGTTGAGACTCTGTATCAGCTGTGGCACATACCCGCAAAACATGAGCTATGGTGAGCGGGTATGTGCCACACGTGACTGAGAGAACGGGTTTCATGACGTACGCGACAGGTATTTTGCGTTATTCATGTCATGACCAGTGGATCGTGCTCGTCATACACTGATTCCCTGCTATGCCAATTCTGGTATATTACAAGTTATGGAGACGACCTGCAGAGCGCCCCTACGTATGCGGCTAGATAGAAACGGCCAAAGTGCCTGAGGTTCGCTAAGAAATGTTTCGAATTTAATACGTCAATGAAGTCTAGGTAGACCATGGCTTAAAACACTTACGTGTTAATATAAACGGTTCAATACAGAGAAAGAAAATTGCACCATATTTCATCTTTGCGGAATACTCTTTTGAGCAGAAAGGCAGCAAATACAGATATCGAAAGCGCATGCATAGCAAGTGTATCGAAACGTAGGGCAACGCACACGCGCGATTAGAAAGATCTACACGTGCGGCGGCATTTACTTAATCGCGGCCACACAACAATCAAGGCACCGTAACCGCCTGCCATAACGGGGCTCTGCTCATGCGCCGAATTCGGCACACGGCGGCGACGGTGGCGTCGAACCACCGCGCTAATGAGGCTGCCCACCCGTAAAGCCGTTCTCAGAGATAGCAGAGGCTCTGTAAGTGCCACAGTGTAAGTAAAAAAAGAAAAAAAAAACAGAAAACGAAGAGCTCATGAGAAACAAATAAGAAATAAAGCAGGTTCGGCACCCAGAGGACAAGAGAGGGGAGGGTACAGAGGACAAACTTTTCTCACTAGGACACGACGCAAGAAGAAAAAAGAAGTGGTGGACGGTGGAACAAATGGTTTCTTCTTACGCCGGCTGGTAGCCCCTATCTTTCGGCTGGCTCCTCCTTGACGGCCATTGTATGTTTTATTTTTTCCTGAGCTACAGAATTTATTTCTTTTCCCCAGTGCAGGAGCCGCGTATTGTGTTGTTCCTTCGGGCCAATCCTTGATCCGAGGCTTGGGCGTCTTCGCTGCCGAAGAATTCTATTATCGGAACCCCGGTACGTGCACGGCCGGTGCCCTGCAGTGTCCTTTATTCATCCTGGACGCCGACGCCACTGAGGAGATTACATGCGCGCACCCAATAATGGCAGCTCCGTCCGAGAGTGAAAAAAAAAGCCGTTGTCGCACTCTGCTTCTATTACTCTGACGCAATCGAGCAAGGCAGAAAAGCCCACCCGGATTATGACGTCGTTATAGTGACAGACGCTGTGTGCCAAGAGGTGGGCTGTTTATTTTTTTGTTGATATTCTGCACTATGTGGGCAGGCATTTGTTCTTTGCGCCCGCTCCTGAGTACTTATTTTTGTTGCTGTCGGATCGGGCACTCGTCCGGCGCAGCTCTTACAAGCTCAGTCACTCGATTGGGCAGTGGTCAATGCTGCTTGTCGGTTTGTAGCCTTTTTTTTGTTTAGCTAAGGCGTTAGCCTGAAAATCGCTCCGTCAGTGTCGCCTTTGTGGAAGAAACACAGTTAAGAAACGTAATACAGAAGAATGACCTTCAAAATGTGACCTTCCTGCTGCTGCCGGAACAGGAAGATTGACCGCGCAATGTACTTTAGTCGCTGTTGCGTATTCAGAAGTTCAGTAACGTTGAAAGCTGGGCTAGTTAGTGATTGATAATCATATCATATAGGGGAAGTAGCGCATTTTGACGAGGGCAAGGGGACAAGAAAGACACGACACTAGACATAATACCGCGTACTTAGTGTCATGTATTTCTGGGTGATTGTCCCTTTTGTAGTTGTCAAGGTACGTTACTTCACTTATACGGTACTCAGAAACCTTGGTAAAGCGAACTTCCACGTTTCTACTGCTCCGAAACGCACGTTATCAGGGGAAAACGGAGAGCGACTGTGAATATTATGTAAAGCACGTTCGAACCAAACAGCACATAGATGCATCCTCCCTTTGCCAATAAGGCAAGATGACACGGCCCGACTTCGAGTTACTGAAGACCGTTCGCGAAGAACCCTGCTAAAGCGTTCTGTATGTCATTTCAATCGTTCCATATGTTTTCTCACGGAGTCCACGCAAAATCCATATGTTTCTTCATATATTTTTCGTATAGTTTCGTAAGAATCGTGCGGAACTACATACGGAATTACTGGAATGCTATACAGAACGTTTCAGTAGGGAATGTCTGCCCGGAGTTCTTCTCCACGCGTTTCAGTTTCTGAGAAAGCAAATGTGGATGTCAGCCCGTCAAAAAAATCACGGCATATCCACGTGGTGAATGATGATGAGTGGGGCGAAGCGAACTCGCGCTGCAGCACGGCGATGGCATTGGCGCGAGCGTGGTCCTTCTTGATGGAAGATATTGTGACTAGATTGTTTGAGAACCACAATCTGTTGCACACACCGCAACTATGGCCGAAACTGTTATAAAAGAAGTCCCGCTGGAAGCGCGCGTCGGCGCCTTCGGGCAGAGCCCGCCTGATGCGTTTTGCAGCCACTTCACGTGCTCGCACAGCCTCGGGCTCTGCCTGCCGGTACGCGCGCTTTCTCGCCGCTTCACGGTCCTTCACATTTTGAAGATCCGATTCGCGCTGCAGCCGTGCAGCTTCGGCCTCGCGGGCTCGAACGGCGGGGTCTTCGCGCCGCAGCCGTGCAGCTTGTCGAGCAGCTTCGGCCTCGCGGGCTCGAACGGCGGGGTCTTCGCGCCGCAGCCGTGCAGCTTGTCGAGCAGCTACGGCCTCGCGGGCTCGAACGGCGGGATCTTCTCGCCGCAGCCCTGCAGCTTGTGGAGCAGCTTCGGCCTCGCGGGCTCGAACAGCGGGGTCTTCTCGCCGCAGCCGTGCAGCTTGTCGAGCAGCTTCGGCTTCGCGGGCTTCATCAGCGGAATCTGCTTCGCGGCGTCGACGTGCAGCTTCGGCCTCGCGGGCTTTCACCTCAGGATTCTGTCTGCGAGCGCGCGCTGCCGCCGCCTTCCGTGCCCTCCGTTCCGCAGCCTTGTCTTCCATCTGGCGACTCCGAGCTAAAGAGAAAGCGTGCCAAGAGGGAGCCTCATGGCGCGTTACTTCTGAAATGTTGTCTTCGGGTGTCGTTGAGAACACGAGACGTAGTAAAGAAGAAAGAACGCCACACAGGCGAACACGCACGAGAGTGTCACTCGTCAACGTCGTCTTCTATTTCTACTGCATACCAGGACGCGCGCAGTAAAGAAGAAAGAATGCCACACAGGCGAACACGCACGAGAGTCTCACTCGTCAACGTCGTCTTCTTGTTCTACTGCATACCAGAACGCGCGCTTCTCACGAGCTAGAGGTGGCTACTACAACGCTACAAACAAACGGAGGATGGACAGACCCACGGCATAAGGAGCTTCGATCCTAAAACGATTTAGCGTATATTAACGCGATAGCGTTAAAGAGCTCGTATCGCAGAAATTCCGCCGTCGGCGTCGGCACCGTTGGTTGTGAGCGAAAGATCATCATCAATTGTCCGTGACCGAAAAATCGAAAAAGCTGCAAATAAAATAAATGATAAAAATGTTGGGTCCGAGTGAGAATCGAACCCAGGCCGTCTGCGTGGCAAGCAGGTGTTCTACCACACAGCCACGCCTCTGCTTGGAGCTGCACTGAAAGTAACTTTGATGCTTCCCAAAAATACGTGTCCTGTATACAGGTGTCACAGTACGAGATGTAATATGGCAGTAATATTGCGTGGTACAAGCGTACATTGCCATCGGGCGTCAGACCACGTCAATATCATAACGACTTGGTGGTTTAAAGACAGCCACCCATTACAAAAGGCACACACATTACTGCGCCTATTCCCTTAAGACCACGTAGTGGGTGCATCGCAGCTTCGAAAAAGGTTCTCGCGCATAATTGCTCCTGGTTTAAAGCATGCTACCCATTACATAAGGCACACACCTTTATGCGCGCATTCTGTTAAACACTCGTAGTATTCGAAGTGCGCACTAGTGGCAGGATATTGCTATCGCGTTCAACTCTTAAAGGCGAAGCTTAAGCGTCCCCCAATTTTTTGAACCTGACTGTTCGGTCGCCACCTGATCTTCAACATCTTTCTCGGCAAACGGTCCCTGCTCAGTTTTCCTTCGTGCTGATAATTTAAACAATTTGGTGGACACTATAGCAGATTGTAGCACACATCTGGAAGAAAAGGTCCCCGGTAAAAAAAAACAAACAAAAAAGAAGTTCGCTGCGCGCTGGAGCTTCAAAGTGCCCTAACGGTATAATCGGTCTTCATTATAACCAATTTCTTAATTTTGTTTCCACTTCAACGCCTTTTTCATTATGCTAAGTAACAGGTTGGAGCGCGCTTTTTGTACTACAACATTTATTATTTACCCTTGCCGAAACAGTGTAAAGCCGAGAGCCTTTGCCAATAAGTTAGCGCTGCTTTTCCGCCAAGGACCTAGAAATAAACTTAATATCCCCCTCATGAGGTGAAGCGAAACAGAGTAAAGCAACGAAACAAATTTATGGATGCCTCCTCGCTGAAGTTTGCGAGGAAATTCAATTTCGAGTTCAAGAAACTTTGCCAATACGAGTTTCCACGAGGAAGCCTATTGAAACTCCTTAATCGAATTCAGCCTCTTTTGTATCACGTTTTTTAAAACTCCCGTGAATACATAAATGCCCAGAGTCCCTGTTAACCTGGTTTAAGGTAAGTTTCACGTTCTCTATGCTTTCTGTTCCCATAAGTTGCTGTCAAATTTTGGTAATATATGTGACCTGAGAAACGAAGTGGCGCAGTTCGATCAGAAAATGCACCGAGTTGTTTTCATCTCACCTGCTCTTCACCGATCAAAGCTTTCTATCTAAACCAATCAATGATATTCTAGACTGGCGTGTGACTAAGCACAAAATCGCCACTGCTTACCGTCCACAAACTAATGGCCTGACCGAGTGTCTCAACCAAATCCCACTGACATGCTATATAGTATGACCGTCACGACTGGTACGCTGCTTTACCACTCATCACATTTGCAAACAATTCTTCGCGTCATGGTGCCGATGGGTTCTCTCGATCCATTTCTGGCCGTCCGGCCACGATCATACACTACCTTTTAAGGCACTCCTGCCGGCCAGACTGAATTCTACATCGTAGTACGCCCGTGAAGCCGCACTTAAGGCTCCGCAGAGGCGCCATATTGCCCAACCCACAGGTCGGCGAACTAACTCATGAGTCGACTCACTCAGACTCACTCAAGCTCAAATCGGGCCGTGAGTTTGAGTCTGAGTGAGTCAGGGTGAGTAATATTTTGGTGAGCTTGAGTCCGAGTGAGTCCGGTTGAGGCAAATATTGGTGACTCTGAGTCCGAGTGAGCCCTAAGCGCAAAATATATTTATTGAGTGAGTCCGAGTGAGCTCCACATTTTGTTGCCGACTTATGATCTTATCTACTCATCTTCATCATTACTATCAACCTTATGTTGCCTTACGGTTATACTCAAGTCTATTCACACATATCTCGGCACACTAGCATTCATTTTGTTGGTCTACCTGCGAGACACTGGGCTGTTCAACACTTGGTGACATACCCCTACAATTCAGGAGATGCTCAGGCGGAACAATTGCCGGCCATGCAGGCCAGGCTAACCCCGCCTGCTGCAACATCACCACCACCACCACCACCACCACCACCAGCATTCATGGGCCACCTGAATATTTATTGATCAGAGGCGCGAGTTAGGGGAAGGGGTGCCATGACCTCCCCCCACAAACTTTTCATGGGAGGTTCTTGATAAAAATATGTGGTGTGAGTCGCGTATTTCATAAAGATGCCCTAATGGTTTGATATATTATAACGATGATATATGATATATGATGATAACTCGTAGTTGAAGGTACAAGATCAAAAGGCGTATCGTAGAGAACCGATTATGTGAGATATTGGCGTTAAAGAGGATTCACACCATGATCGAAAAAGCTAATTTTACGCCAACAGACTCTTGAGTCGACTCACTCGGGCTCACTTAGACTCAGATGAAGCCATGAGTCCGAGTGAGTCCGGGTGAGTAATATGTTGGTGAGTTTGAGTCTGAGTGAGTCCGGTTGAGAAAAAGTCTAATGAGTCTGAGTCCGTGTGTGTCCAGTCGAGGAAAGCTTTGGTGAGTCTGAGTCCGAGTGAGCCCTCAGAGCAAAATATATTTCTTGAGTGCGTCTGAGTGAGCTCCAATTTTTTGCCGACCTATGGCCCAACCTCGACTAAGGGGCTCGCGGGACAGTCAGCGGCGCCTGCCTGATGCAGGTCATCGTGATGCAGTACGTTACACGCCAGGTAGCCTGATTCTTACATTGTTCTCGTTGCGGTGCGTTGGTATATTGTAGACGTCACTATCGCGCTACACCGACCCTTATCGCTTGTTACTTCGAGCGGCCGACGTCACATACGAAATCGCCCTCGAATCCCCCCGACGTACTGTATCATAATCCCCCCGACGTACTGTATCGAATCCCCCCGACGTGCTGTATCATAAGACCGCTCTGACATACTTACATGGGAGGCCTGGGTTGAGAACCTGGGCGAAACCACCTCCTCGTGGGCAACTCTCGTTAACCATATACTAACCATCTTAGGGGACGTCAGTAAAGCCTCGCCCTAGAGCTCAGACCCGGACTTGGGTTTCGAGAATAAAAGTTTTTTTTCCTCTCTCCCTCTCTCGATATGTTGTTTCTTCTGAGCGTGGCTCATACCCAATGCAGGAGATTGACCGAGGAGTGAGTAGATTTTCCCATATTTCCAGTAGATGATCATTTCTAGATGTCATAAATAATTAATCTAACCGACAGAATTTAGCATGATCACCTTTAGTCTCAAGGTTATGATCTGAGTGGAACTATTTTAAAGTCCGTTTTCTTTTCAGATGAGGATTTATAATCTTGCATTAAGTATGCCCCATGCGAAACTGCCCAGGGAGTGGAGAAGTAGGATCCTCTATCAGGCTATGTAGTATTTCACACGTGTGACGGAGCCTCAGATGCGTGATGCAGACTATATGCACTATTTACGCAGGAGATTGGCCGCCAAGTACACTGCATAACACCTTTAAAGGCCAACGCCGGCGATTTTTCGACATCAATGGAATTCAACAAAATTCGCTGGGTACGTTCCTTTTCATGTGCCCGTCATTTATGCCAAATTACAGGCTGGAGAGATACGCAGATTCATCACAAATGAATTTTATTGATTGCCCCATATCTCTCCACCTTGCTTAACAGAATTATCGGCAACATTGTGAGCGTGACGTCATTTTTGGCAAACCGAAGTGACGGAACCGAGGTGCCACTACAGCGTCTGCTATACGCAAGGCAACAATTGTGCGCGTTTGGCCAGAGCTTCATTGGCTGGGCGTGCGAATTTCAGTTCCTTGTGGGCGTGCGGGCGATGGGTGGCAAGTGGTGTTGCGTTGTGGGCTGCACACGATTCCCCGTATAATTACCTTGAGAGTCACGAAACACTCGCACCTAACGATTACCCCGCGTCTTTATATTAGAATGTTTTAGCTAGCAGGGCCGGTTTACTGCACGGAAAGTGCGGTAATAGGGTACCGGCTGAAGAGTGCACATGCGTGAACATTACCATACGGAAACACTTTCCGTAACGTGTACAGAGTGCACCGGGACCCATGAGCTGCGCGTCGTGCGAAAGGTGGCTCGTACATGGCTTATATTAAGTTCCTTCGGCCCTACCAACGCAATGTGGAACGGCGCTATTGTCGAACCCATACACACTTCCCATAGCAATATTAAGAATCTTTAGTTAGTCCACAAACTTCTCAGCGATAGCATTTTACCCGATCTTACCGTCACAAACATGACCCGCCTGGACAGGTGGCGCCATCTGGCGGTGGAATGCGCAATCAGGCAAGCAGATCACTAAACAGGTGTGTTGCACTTCATCGAAGAGGAATGGCGAATTTAATTGGCCTGAAAATTCGTCCGAATCGCAGCTGTCATTTTCTGACAGCTCTGAGGAGTTTGTGCACGTAGCGCAGTCAGTCACAGAGAGGGTACGGCTGTTGCGACGGGGTCACCTTTTCTCTGAGCGTCTGCGCTTCGCCGCTTTCGCAGCTTTCATACTACGCGCTGGCGGGATCTTGCACGATTTCCGATTTTCGCCGACTTATAAGTCACGCGAAGACGGTACTGCTCGGTTTGGTTTCGGGGTCGGCGTTGCCCTTTTTTGCTTATTTAAAATTATTGTTCAATTTGCCGAGTAGTTCTGACCAGACCCGTGACAGGAGCGTCTCGAGAACATAAAACCACCATTACTTTGGCATGGTAAAAAAATAGCCGGAGTTGGCTTTTAAGAGATCAGAATCAATGCCTCCGAGCTCCTGCTTTTATGTTCACTTCTTTTTTTATTCTTCTTTCGCGTATATGAACAATGCGCGCAGCAGAATATACCATGCAAACTTCGTTGAGGCCCACATTCTACTGAAGATATGATTGGAATTAAGCGTTACGCATTTCTGCGGTATAACCGACCAGGTAACGACGAGGACGGCAATGGCACAGTGGTGACGACGACAATACGGATGTGATGGCAGCGATAGAGAAAACCATAGAACCGATGATGCACGCGAGACGATGAAAACGCTGACGGGATGAAAACTCGCGCGTCCCACATCTGGGCTTGAATCCCGGGTCGTGACAAGCTAATTCATTAGTGGCGACTATGGCAAAAGATATGCCATAATACTAGTGATGATAATGGCACCGAAGGGACAAACACGGAAATATCTTACCTCGTAATGCTTGGTGTTTCGTGTAGAAATACCTACTTATTTCCTGCGTTTGCTCTGTATTGTATTGAAACGTAATTTTTCCAGAACAATCTATCGGACCATACAGTGACAAGCGAAAGTGTTCCATTCCTCCATTCCTCCATTTAAAGGTTAAAAATTTTCATTGTTACCATTATGTAGTTTTTTAAGCTGTTGACTGAACGTTTAGCTACCCGATTCTTGTCCTATTCCCTTTGTAGGTGCGCGCGATGTGGTGTAGAATCATCATCATCACATCTATGTGCGGATGCTTTATTAAAACTTAAAATAGAGAAAACGTCTGTGTCCACTGTTGGGTTTTGAGTTGGCTCGGACGTTATGCGCGTCAGAACCAGAAAAAAGCATGGTTGATCCCTCCGTCATAGGAATCGGAATAACACGAAAGTAAAACGTACCCTTACAGAAGTAACTGAATGTTTACTGTACATTGATATAAGAGAGTTTGCACAATGTATATTTATGTCTGGCAGCAGCTATAGCACCGTTTAACGTAGATGCACCCACTTTGATGCTTGGTGGTACATCTCCATGCCGACGACTAACGTCCATGTTCAACAATTAAAAAACCCTTGTGGTAGCTGTAGTAGTTAACAGTGAAAGCCTAATCAGAGAACGAGTTGTGATAGCCAGAAGAGCGTCGCATATTGGACGCAGAACTTGGTCGCCATCCTGCGGCATGTTAAAATGTGATTGAACACCACGGCCGCACTAGCGCAAAGCGCTTCGTGCCGCCCCGGTAGCCCGGCCACAATTTTTCTCGGGGCGAACGCGTAGGGGGGGAACGCGGTGTTACAGCCAGGTTGCCAGTTTAGGCAGGCGCGCGTCGCAGAGCTATTTTTTGTTTGATTAGCGCGATGCTATGAGCGATGCCGGCGCTTTTACAACGCTTGCGTTAAGGTCGCCACCTCGCGGTGTGTTAAGGCATTGACAAAATTGCACTTCTATTGAAAACGCGCCGAATGGGACGAACGTGTAACGCGTTGCAGGTACTAATCGCGGAGGCTACAGTAATGATGAATTACTTTACTTTGCCGCTCCCAGAGAGCAACACCACCCCGCCGACCTGGAGAGTGGTAGATATAAAAGGCGCGTTTGTCAAGCCTCTAGAGTCTGGTTCGTGGCGCAGTGGATAGCGCGCCCGGTATCTGTTGTTGCGGGACGAGCCGTCGTGGGCTCGATGCCCATTGACGGAACTTTTTTTCTTTGCCATCTGATCGTGTACATTTTTTCGGCGTCATTTCTGTGGCGGAAATACGTCACTGAAGTCTTGGTGGACCCCGGCATAAAACACTTTCGTGTTAAAACTAGCTCAACGGTCAGCGTCGCAACATCAAGTAATCCCATCGAGTCCCCGAGACAGGCGGCGCCACGAGACAGCTGGCAGAACACAGGTGGCGCCTCAACATCCACAACGTGCGCCTGCAACAAATACTCATAAATATGGTGACAATTATTTCATACAGAAGCTACGGGGTTGTTGCCGCGAATGAAGAGAAAATATAACTGACAAACATAAAACATTGCAGCCAAGTCACGATATCGAAAGTGTGAGCGTCCAAAGAAAACGATGGGCGACAAGCGCCGCGAGATTTCTTCGGCCCGCGAGGTGCCAGAAGAAGATCGAACGCCGGATGAGCAACATCACCGAGAAGCCGCTCTCGTTCAACATTACGAAAGATCGATGCCTGTGGAATATCACTGAATCGCAGCCGTCCGCACTACGGCCGCATCATGCCGAAGATACCGAAGCCACGACGCCGTAAGCGAGAGCGGAAGATGACAGGCTTCCAGACGCCGCCATCTTCTATGCCAGGAGAGACGGCGTCGGCGCAGGAGTTTCCAGACATTAGGAGCACCAGCCTTACGAAGAGAAAGGAGTCGCGACAGCCCAAGACGGAAGTACCATTGCTGACAGAAGCCACCGTGTCTCCACTATCGCTACCGTCAACATTTTTGCAGGAAACTGCAGGCGTCGCTGCATCCCCGCCCGCTGTGCCTTTGCCGGTCTTGTCTTTCTCTTCGGCATCCACGAACGCCGACGGACGGTCACCTCTGCCTCCACCATCGATGGTCTCTAGCTCAGGCCCCGGATTATCACCAATGGTTCTCGCATCGCGCGCGGAGCCCCCTGCTTCGCAACCTGGCGCATGTGCCGTTCCCAACTCGACGACGGCGCCGCTTCACCTGCCAACCCAGGTACCGTCACCTCCCGAGGTGCAGACCGCGAAGCAACGCGATGCCGACCGGCCCTTGCTGCTGGGTGCTTCGTACGGGGTGGCAGCGAGGCGCCACACGTCGCTACGGGAGCTGGCAGCCCTTCGATCTATGCGCTTGCGGAGCCTCTCCGGCGAATGGGTCAACAGGGGTCAGATGCTTCTCACTCCCTTGCTGTCTCGCCTACGCTCCTCCTCCTCTGGCGGCTCTCCACAGTGGCCTCAACAGTCAGCACAGATGCAGCAGACAGCCAACGTCCAAGTTGCGGCGGAAAGTGGAGCATCAGACGAGCGTGCCAGACTCGCCGAACAGCCGCAGCGGCACCGGTCCAAGCTGCGTTGGTATGACGAGCGGCACGACCACCACGATTCCGCACCATGCGTTGGTCAGAATATACCATCCTCGTCGCGAACTTCGGGTAGCCTGGCAGCTGATCCAGTTCAGAGCTCACGACACTCTCCCGCCCTTAAGGCGACCGGCTGCTCGCAATGCGAAGAGTCTTCACAGCTGGTAGGGAAGCACGGCGCTTTCCAAACCACCGTGTTCTACTTTGTCCTGCTGGTCGCCTTTGTGCTACCGTTCCAGACGTTGCCATTGCGGATCGTCAACCACGACGTCGACTATTGGTGTGCCAGACCCTCGCACCTTCGCAACATATCGACGGAAATGTGGAAGGAGGTAATGATTCCACGATCCGAGGATGACCGTTACAGCAGGTGCCGAATGAACGCGGAGTGGAACACGACAGCCATCGCCACGGTGCCCTGTCAGAAGTGGGAGTACGCGCAGTCCACCTACGGGATTTCCATAGTCCAGGATTTCAATCTGGTGTGCGAGCGTGCATGGTACCTGCCACTCAGCTGTTCCGCCTTTGCAGTAGGCGCCATCTTCACTTTGATTGTGTCGGGGCAAGTCGCCGACCGTTTGGGCCGGAAGGTGGTGATACAGTTCTTCACGGTAGTGCTCCAGGCGGCCGGCGTAGTAATCGTGTTCTCCACCGTCATGAACAACTTTATCGCCATGCGCCTCTTACAGGGAGCAGCCGCCAGCACGCTGTTCAACACCAGCTTCGTGCTACTGGTAGAAGTCCTGTCCCCGGAGCATCGCACGCTGTACTCGATAGCGGCGATGATGGGCAAGGTGTTCGGCGCGTTCATAGCCTCCGTTATGATGTGGGCGAAGTTCAGCTGGTACACGCTGCAGGTGACCAGCATGCTCCCCTGCTTTCTCATGCTCAACATATTTACGGTCATACTGGAGTCACCTCGCTGGCTGCTTGCCCGGGGCAACGTAGAAGATGCAGAGGCAGTCATCTTGCAGGCGGCCACGCTGAACGGCCAGAGCCTCTTCGAAGTGCGTCAGCAGTGGGCGCGTACGCGGCGGGACTTCGAGCCGGGTCGTTTGGATGCAGCTGCCCAGGATGCTCACTGCGAGGCGCAACGTGCGCGATGCTGCAGGCACAACAGCGTCATCTTGTACTACCTGTGGACGGTGACCACGGTCGCGTCGGAAGCGGCCTCGCTGAAGATCCACTACCTGGACTGGTACCCTGCGGCACTGCTGGCGCTCTCCTCGCTGCTGGCCTTCCCGACGGAGTGTGTCGCCATCGTGTCTGCTGCACGTCTGGGACGCCGGGCTTCGCAGTGCTGGGCGCTGGGCCTTGCCGCCCTCGCCTGCTTCGTGGCCGCCACCCTCGGCGACGACAGCGTAGTTCCCAGCGCGGCTCTTCTGTTGGTGGCGAGTGTGAGCGTAGATGCGTCGCAGACCGTGGGCACCTTGTACACGGCCGAGATGTACCCTACGGTGGTGCGCTGCACGGGCCTTGCACTGTGCAAGTCCTTCTCGGCTGTCGCGAGTGTCGCCACGCCTCTGGCCGCCTACCTGGGACTTCTGCCGGTCTCTTCGGTGCCGCTGGGTGTGATGTCGATAATGTGTGTGACTGCAGCCTACCTGGCCATGTGCCTGCCGGACACCATAGAGTGCACCGCGCTTCCGGACCAGTTCGCGGAAGCACCGCTCGACATGTCCCCGCCTTAAGGGCGCTCTATTTGGCCGGCGGCTTGTGCGGCGTGCCCTCGCAGGGACAGCCCTGCCACAAAAAAATGAGGGCCCAATAGAAAGCTGTGGCAGCCTTCTTTGTATATGGTGTCCAGGAAGCTTGTGGTTATAGACACTGCGGCTTTAAACAAAACCGCTCTATTTTTTAAGAACGTTACTACTTCGGCTCATTCAGAGTTTTAATGCAAAACATGCTGTTTCATTTACGTTTTATGCACCGCGTTCTATTTAGATCGAGTAGCAGTTACAAAGCATATCTCACGTGAAGAATAAACGCTACGCACGTGTTAAGAAGGCCTGGCAGTTATAAATCATTCGACTTCTATTTCAAGCAAATCGCTTAGAGCTGTACCCCCGCCCGAGCAGTTTGCGTCTTTGCCGAGCATACATGCTCCGAGCACTTTGCGTCTCAAAGGACAGTCGACCCTGGTTACCCGATAAGAAATTATAGGATGGTTGATCGTACACATCGCAGGATAGACCAACGTCATTTTTCTGAGGTATCTCCGGCAGCGCTGGCTGTTCGGACTTACAAGTGCAACGTAGATGTTACCCATCGAATAATCAAGCTTGTGTCTCAACATTCTGTCGGAAAAAGCATCAAGGGGTCCATTTTAAAGCGCAGCTCTGTGGCGCCTGTTACAGGGTTGAGCGTCGTTGGCCCTCGCCATAGCCTAACAAGCCGTAGCCTAACAAAACTCCTGGCTCGCGCTACTCGAACCACGCGACGCTCTTCCTTCGCCCAGTAGTTCGCGTCATCGAAACAGCCAATAAAGAAAGAAAACAGTAAACATTAGAAATACATAACTCACTCCACTCTGTGAAGGTGCATTACCAGCAAAGCCGTGTAGCCCATTGCAGAAAACTTGCATAAAAGGTAGAAAAACGTACAGAAAGTCCCTTCTTAATTTAGGGTATGCTCCTTTAAAGTTTTCCATTGGAGCAGCATGAGTCGTTTTGCCTCGACATGCATCGTCTTGTCTGGTTTGCCGCATGCACTTGGCGTTTCATGCACAATGTTGGATCCACTTGAGCAGCGTGCCTCTTTTTTGCCGCATTCTCCGTTTCGCGATTATAGTGGTTAGTACAGTGGGGTTTGGCCAATTTGCATGGCACACACGTCGGTGTTTGGCGCCCTTTTGTTCCCGTCATATTTAGTGAACGAATGGTGAGCAGTGGAGATTTCCCAATTTCTACGGCACAAACCTGCGCTCGGGTTTCTCCGTTTTCAGGGTTACTGCCGTTGGCCGCCATAAAAGAACGTTCCAAGTGACATGTCTCGCTTGAAGACGACGACAACAAAGAGCACGCATGAATGCACTGGCGCTGTGGCACGAGCGTCATTCTTGTGTCGAACGTTAGCCGGTTGTGACTCCAACGCCTAAGCTGCGGTTCTTAACTTTTTATGTTTCCTTGTACAAAATAAATCGTCGGCAGCCTCAAGTGGATGTACGGACTTAACACTGAGGAAGGGAGAAGCAATATAGTTTCCTACAATAAAGTTCGACGCTTTTGCATCGCTTAGACGAATTGTACAACTTGTTAAGGAGATTGTGCATAAGTTTCATTTTTGGGCACCTAAAAGCGGCATAGGACTTTTGGGGGCCTAGTTGGTGCTTACTGACAAAATTTACTTAGCGCAATACAAACACGGCACACAAGGAAGGTACACAAGGGACAAGCGCTACTTGCAACTGTTTATTCCACAACGTCGTCATGAAACATATATATATATATATATATATATATATATATATATATATATATATATATATACCTTTGGCCAGGGACATAGGCAAGGGGGCCAATTCCCCCCCCCCCCCCCCCCCCCGAAATTCGTCTAGCCTTTTATATTCCCGGGCAACATTTTTTTTCTTTTTCCATGAAAAGACTTTCTTTCGAATAATTAAACCTTGGACCCCCCCTCCCGCCCGACAAAAAAATCCAGGCTACGTGCCTGGCTTTGGCTCATGCGCAGACGCGTACAATGGAAAAACAAGAAATCAAGATAACAGATTTTCTATCGCATATACGTGTCGATGAAGTTAAATTCGTTCGTTTGCAGAGTGACGGAAGGTCCACGTGTGTACCTTTATTCCTTGTGTGCCGTGTTTGATTGCGCTAAGTAATTTTTGTCGCTAAAGGCGGAAAATTGCGAGAAATGTTGCTGTTTGTTGTTTAATGGGAATACAGTTTCGCTCGGCTGCTTTTCATGAAAGCGTCTTCAAAATGTGCCATCGGAGAGGTCAATTTTCATTACATAAGCGACAGCCGCTAGAAACGTCAACGGTGGCGCGTTACGTCACGGACTAGTAAACCAAGGGAGTGCCTCGGGTAAAAAAATCGGCCGCGTATCTGCGTGCTTCGCTGCAAATGTCGTCTAAAGACGATAGAAGAGGCGCTGCGTGAGATATGAACGCCATCTGGCAATACGTCGGGAAACGTGAATGCTGTGTTGCGGGCTGGTAGTCCCGGCGCAGCAGCAGGCGAAGACCGGCGGTGACCAACGCGACCGGCGGGGACGCGAGCCAGCCCGAACACGCGGCTTGGCGCGAAGCGCCGAAGCAGAAGAAACGTCCGCACTCAACGAGTACTCTCCACACACTCTTTTATATTCACGTCGCCTGGGTAAAGCAGGAATGCCAGAGCGGCGCCCCGTGGCATTCGTACAGTGCAATACTGAACCGAAACCGAAACACAACAATGAGCTCATGCAGAGGGCACGGAGGAAGCCAAGTTTCGGCGCAGTCGCATTTTCAGCGCAGCTTAAGAAACTAGGGTCTCTAGAATTACGTATCTATGTATTTTCTATTAAAGGAACACACCACCTAATACTTACCTAGTGATGTTGCGCCTCAGATTTGCGTAATGTTTGCTTTTTGATCAACAATGTACACAAGTATGAACCTAGTCAGCCGTTCACGATGGCTGGCCCTTGGGCAAGTGGTTCAACTTTGGCCGAGTGGCTGAATCGAGGGACGTGCCGACAAACAGAAAGACAGACAGAAAGACAGACCAAAATTTCTGCGTTTAAGTTCCCCAAGAAAGACTATCGTCAGGGGAGTGAAACTTCCTGTACCGTCCATGGACCGCGATATTCTCTCGCAGCGCCGGAAGAACTCCTGGTGTTTGGGGGCGGTACTAAAACATGGCGGCGCATTGCAGACACGCACTGTGGGACGCCATCTTGATGAGGACTGAGGATTCGAGTGGCCGGGGGGGGGGGGGGGGCATTTAGCGCCAAATTCAGTTGTGATGCACCAGCAGGCCAAAATGAATGAGTGGACAGTATTCAGATGGCGAGCGCGCGGCCTTCTTCCTGTTGCGCAACGCGCCACATGATCTAAACGGCAATCGTTGCGTGCTGATTGATGCAGGTTTGCCCATCCACCTATTTTGGCACCACTTATTCTAAGTAAGACTTTGTTTTTGTTTACGTGTACACATAAATGAGACAAGAATAAAGAGCAGAGTTTGTTTGAATGTTTTATTGCCTAAACGTACCATTCATACAGTAAATTCAAGTATACAGTATAATTCAAGCCACAAAGCAGACAATAAGAATGTAATAGATAAATCAAGCACGTGTATGCTCAGTTAAATTACACAACTACTGCTGCAACCGCATCCTGATATGCCATGCAATCGTAGAAAAACAAAACGAGCAGCATGCAGATGGTACCTTTCGTCCGTCGGCATCCGAAAGAATTTTATGCTGGTGTGGCGTGAAGAATTTCGACACCCCTCAGCACAGCACGATTTGTGATGACGGCGCGAATCCATTCATGCGTCTGTTTCGCTGAAGCTTGCAAGGATTTCGCCAGTTTTTCTTAAACAAACTTTACGGTGGTAAAAGCGGCCTTTGGGACACCGTAGGGCGTAGCATACATGGGCGCGCGACAAGAAACGCCCATTTTTTCGCGGCGAGAGATAAGACGGCGCAGTTCCCGTTTTCCACTCCGGGTGGCGCTTGTATTTTCGCAATCTTGAACTGCAACCTTTAGGTTCACATGCGCGTTAAAAACTCCGTATTTAGTAAGTAACCTGGTAATAAATATAAAATGGAACAACAATCTTCATTTATGCTCGATGGTAGTACAGCCCCCCAACACTAGGACCGCTGCGGTCACGGGACAGAAAAACCTCGAAGTTTCATCCCCCTGCTATCGTCTTTAAAAAGCGTATCAAGAAAAAGCTCGACGTATATTGCGTATATGCTCCACCGGACAATCTTTTGCAAGCGAATCCTATTATGAGTTACAGATTTAGGTGGCGGCGGCGTTGTGCGCTAAAAACCCGGCGCCGGCGAGCGCACAGAAATGCGTCCCTCGAAGATGCGCCGGTCACATGCGCAGTTATATGCGCCGTTTTCCGGTAATTGATGATTTTTCGACCCGTGGGCTTGTCAGCGATCACCGTTTTGTGATATGGCATTGTGATCTTTTATCGAGGTGACTTGTCATTCCATGTTGCCACATTTCATTGCTACCTGGATAGGAAGACATGGGCGCCGTTCTGAAGTGTCGTGCTGCTAAGCATATGGGTGAAGGTTCGATTCCCAGCATGGAGGAAGGAAACAGTTCGAAGAGATCATTGCGCAAAGAGAAAGAAAGAAAGAGAGAAAAAGCAAGCAAGCAAGAAAGAGAAGTAACACGTCAGACACGCGCACTGCAAGCTTCGATTACTCCAATTTTCTCAGCACAGGGCTCCTGATCTGTTTCTTTCTTTTTTTTTTTTTTGACCTGACATGGGACGCTTGTCATTTGTTCACCTCCAGTGCAATTGACGCGGATCACTGTCAACTTTCACGAGTGGTGTGCTGTCTACCGTATAGTGGGAAAGAATAATTTAACGAAAACACCCGAATAATGATTCAGCCTTCGGGATTAGCAGAGTGTGAATTCATCTGTGAATAGTGGCAGTAGCGTTCTCGAAGCTATGGGCGAATACTCGCACGCGAGGCCTTTTACATTCTGCCGTCGTCGGCTTGCAGCTGTGGCGGTAAGTATCTTGTTTACTGATGGATGTATGATACGTTGACCAGGTTAACGAAACAGCGCCGTGGCGGAGGACAACAACATATTTTCGCAGAAGCCGCGATAGCGTAGCGACTATATTAGTCGTATATAGCAGCACAAAGTCGTCTGACGTTTCGCTGATGCATATTTAGTCATGGGTTCGACATTACACCAAGATGGCCGCATTTCGACTGGGAAGAAATGTAAAAAACGCCAGAGCGCTTTCATTCAAGCGCACGTCCAGAGATGCCAGGATGATCAAAGTTTTTTCCGGGGCTTCTCACCATGAATGGTTGTGCACCTGCTAATCCTATCGTCCGCCTGGCCTGCAAAATCGCGCAATTAAAATTTTAAAAGAAGTTTCGCGTGTTTCTCTTTCATACGGTGGAGTATAGAATTGCATACAGTCATTACTGTATTTTTATGCAACGGGGACGAATATATTTTTAGCTGTAACTCCGGGCAACAAAGCGTTCTTAAGGAACCAGTAGAGAAAACGAATGAAAAGAATAGAGTTTGCGTACTTAAACATAACGCATACACTACGATCAGGGGCGTAGCCAGAAATTTTTTTCGGGGGGGGGGGTTCAACCATACTTTATGTGTGTTCGTGCGTGCGTTTGTATGTATGCGTGTATATATACGCAACCAAAACTGAAAAATTTCGGGGGGGGGGGGGTTGAACCCTTGGCTACGCCCCTGACTACGATGTTAATGAACAAAGACGTAGATAATGGAGAAGGTCGCTGCTAAAACACTGAGAAAATGTCTACGGAGGTGGAAGTAACGGAGAACGCCCGACTAGACGCATAGGAACTCTCGATGAAGCGCTAAGGCTAACAAAGCTTGAACATCGCCACGGAGACTGCGCACCAGAGCGTACGAAGCAAGTCATGCATATCTTTAGGAAGGACTTTTAAGCGAAGAGGTTTGAGGCCGTATCTTCGTCTCGTTGTTCAAGGTTATGTGTCGTCGATTTTGTGCCTCCCCTTCCCTCCAAAACGCACACTTGATTGTTCCTGCCGATGCTTTTATTGCGATAGCAATTATATGGACAGTCTCGGCTGATTTTGCCGTCGCCGTCGCCGTCGCCGTCGCCGCCGTCATGCTGCGTATATGTATAAGTATGTATATATACATCAATATCCCAAAGAAAAATAAATCAGAAAAAAATTGGCCGCGTATCTGCGTGCTTCGCTGCAAATGTCGTCTAAAGACGATAGAAGAGGCGCTGCGTGAGATATGGACGCCATCTGGCAATACGTCGGGAAACACGAGTGCTGTGTTGCGGGCTGGTAGTCCCGGCGCAGCGGCAGGCGAAGACCGGCGGTGACCAACGCGACCGGTGGGGACGCCGGCCAGCCCGAACACGCTGTTTGGCGCGATGCGCCGAAGGAGAAGAAACGTCCGCACTCAACGAGTACTCTCCACAAACTCTCTTACTTACACGTCGCCTGGGTAAAACAGGAATGCCAGAGCGGCGCCCCCTGTCATTCGTACAATGCAATACTGAACCGAAACCGAAACACAACATGAGCTTGTGCAGAGGGCACGGAGGAAGACAAGTTTCAGCGCAGTCGCATTTTCAGCGCACCTTAAGAAACTAGGGTTGTAACATTGTAGGGCGAGTAGGGCCAGAAGGACCGTCACGACGAAAACCTGCCTCCTCAGTCGTATTCGCCTGTAACGTTGGTGTGGCTTCGCGTTCCCTCCTCCGCTCCTGGCCTTTCCACAAAGCTACTGCCTAAGTACGAAGGCCCCTACCGCGTCCTACGTCAAGCATCCCCAGTTAACTATATGATTGAGCCTGTTCAATCATCTACGGACCGCCGTCGTCGCGGCCGCGAGACTGTTCACGTCGATCGACTGAAGCCGCATTATGACCCACCAGTTGTACCTGTTCCTTAGGTCGCCAGGATGGCTCCTTTTCCGCGGGGGAGTGATTTGTAACATGGTAGGGCGCAGACAAGAACGCCTGCGAAAGAAGACGACGAAGACGGTTGTTGTTGGCGCTCGCGCTTGCTCGGCTTGGACCGCTGATCGCTTCAGCTGTGGCAATCTTTTAATAAACGCGTTACTGTCTCAACCTTAAACGCATACCATCAAGGTCTTTAAAATTGCGTATCTATGTATTTTCTGTTAAAGGCACACACCGCCTAATACTTACCTAGTGATGTTGCGCCTCAGATATGCGTAATGTTTGCTTTTTGATCAACAATGTACACAAGTATGCACCTATTCAGCCGTTCACGATGGCTGGCCCTTGGGCAAGTGGTTCAACTTTGGCCGAGTGGCTGAATCGAGGGACGTGCCGACAAACAGAAAGACAGACAGAAAGACAGACCAAAATTTCTGCGTTTAAGTTCCCCAAGAAAGACTATCGTCTTTAAAAAAAACGCCAGGCCTGCGCTGAAACCGCAGCACAGTCACAGCGAAAAGCTGGAAGAGCGGC
>NC_051181.1:109325883-109351189 GCF_013339695.2 Rhipicephalus sanguineus
GAGTCCCATCTAGCTAGACCTCACACAAGACACCGTGGGTACAGGCTTTGTCCATCGAAGGCTCATGTACTGCAGTTTATAGATAGTATTACAGCCTGCCGCTTCTCATTTCACAGACCGGTTCACCTTTTCAATGAGTACTGACAAGTTCAGAAAGTGAAACGCGATGTTTTTGACACAAGCATGCGAAGGAGTAAGTGAGCAGTCAAGTTTGTTTTGAAGGTCACGTGTTCACGTGAAGCTGTCGCCGCCCGGAAATCTGCTGTGTGCTCCGAAAGCGAATAATTTAGTTAGCCTGTCACGCTACCTCGGTATGCATTTTTTGCACGGTACCACTACAGAGATCAAAGAAAATACATTTGCTTTGATCAAACTTTCTTAATAGTCCTGAAAGACGCAACTCGCGCGCAGTGGGCTCCTCCGTTCGTTACAAATTTTCATAAGGCCCATACACGCTAATAAAAGCGAGAAAAACATACGAATGAGACACTAGGGTGACTTAGAATAGCGGCCACTTCAATCAACCATGTCGCACATATGTAGACATATTTATCACGCGTATGCATGCGGATTTCTACCAACGTCACAGAAAAAAAAAGAAAAGGCTGTGATGGTAAATCGAATATGATGTCGCACATTATATTCTTTTATAGCAGCCTAGAGCTGCACTGCTGTATGAGGAATTGTAATAGTGCTTGCTACGACATTGTTTAATGACTAAATGTTATGAGTGGTTCCTTTTTGGGTCTTTTGCATTAACGAGCTCTGAGTAAAGCTTATTTCTTGACACCTGATTCGTAAAGACATTGAAGAAAAGAACCGTTTTCAATTTCGCGTAACCTTTGTAATAAAGACATCGGAGTAAAAATTATTCTGTGACATCTAACCAATAAACATGCTGCACCTGACAGCTATTACACAGTAAACTGGAAGCACGTTGACAGTAAACTCGATTATTTCTAGAATACTAATTAAGTGAAGTTAGGATGATACGGCGCTGATTTATAATGTAGCAAGTAGTAGCTGTTAAGACGCATTCATAGGGTTCGACGAGTTGCTTAAGGATATGTGAAATAGAATAAAAATTGAAACACAGGATATACTCTCATTTGGTTTACAGAATCACTGAGTTCAGTCGAACTGAGCTACACCCATTCAAGGGATGTATATTAACGCAAAGAAAGAAGGAAAGAATCAAGAAAGAAAGAGTGAGACGCAGAAAAGGTCGGTCCTACTCTCTTTTCTTGAGTTTTTGTTTCTTTGCGCTAACACGTATCCTTCGACGCCAACCAACTCGCCCAGCAGCAAGTCTTACGCGTCTATACCCGTTCCCTGACCCTAACGAGAACCGAACGGCGCGTCACAAATTCACAGAAGTGCACACATCAATAAGAGACGGCGGTCACGTTCAACGGCGTTACAGAGCGAGAGCCAGCTGGAGGTCCATGTTTGCCCCGAACACACGCTTCCTGCAGGAAGCGGCTGCAAACTCAAATACGGAAGTGGAACGGGAAGATGGCGCGCGGCTGCTCTGGAACTGTTTATACACCGGTTCCCATCAGCCGTTCCCCCCGAGACGACACACCCCGTTCGCTTGGAAACACTCTCTTCGTGGTTCCTTAATGCACTAGCTGTGCCGCAGGAGATGCAGTAATATGCCGACGAATAATTATTTTTATATTGTTAACGGAAGCTTTTATAAGCCACATATTTCGGTGACGGCGTCGTATACGAAAAAAACCTGGCGCCGGCGAGCGTACAGAAAGTTGCGCCGGTCACATAGACATTTGTATGCCCCGTTTACCAACAACTGATCGTGGGCTTGTCGGTGACCGGCCGTCCACAATATGGCAATCTGATCTTTTATGAAGGTGACTTGTTGTTTCGCGTTGCCACATTTCTGGATACGAACGCATGACACCTTCACTGTTGCCTGTAGCAACTGAAGTGTTGTGCCACTGAGAATGTGGATGAAGGTCCAGTTTCCGGCATGGCTGAAGGAAACAGTTAGGAGAGAGCAATGCGCAAAGCGAATGAATGAATGAAAGAAAGAAAGTAGTGCGTCCGGCACGCACATGCCACGCATCGCTTGCCCATATCCTCGCGATAGGTTAAAGGCGTCCGAATTTCTTGTTATTATTCTTTTTCTTATTATTATTATTACTATTATCATTATTATAATTAGTAGCAGCAGTATTACATGAAAAACATATACATGTGCAAAGAACAACTAGATAATGGGAGCGAGCAGGAGGGAAAATTCTACGAACAGGGCAACAACGACTCCCTTCACTTCAGGAACGTTAGAGCAGAAATAGAAGTGGAAGATGTGAAGGAGGGAAGTTAAGACAACAGAAATGACCAAATGGTAAGAAGACAGACGGAAGTAGGAAAGGAACCGAACAGCCATGCCTGAAAATAAAAGAAAAATCCTTAAGAAAATCTTTACAAATGGGAGGCCAAGCCAGTTTAGGGAAGCGCATCGCAGCGCATGATGTGCTTGGTCGCGTCAAGAATCACACGGGTGTGTGATTTTAAGTGGGTCCACTTAAAATGATGGCACACTCTTAGAAAAAAGTTAGTAAATGGTTAGTAAATGCTTGCATTTACTAGTTTCGAGCGTATTTTACTACCTTCGCGAAATCTGTTTACTAGCCACAGTTAGTGTAAAGGTCGTAAAGTGCTGCCTTCACTAACCAGAAGTTTACTTGGTGTTTTTAACTAAGTATCTACTAGGCCACCACGTTGCCAGATCTTTGGCAGATGCGCAGTATACTTTGGCCGTAATCGTTACGGTCTTTAGCAAAATTTAAACAAACTTTAATTTTATTGATTACCTTGGAATTAAAATTTCGTGCTACGTGATGGCACGCCATATAAGCAAATATAAGGGCACACGATAATGTGGAGAAAACATTAATTAGTTCTTCTAAATTCTATGGTTGCTAACCAGCACACGGTTGTGCTATCCCAAAGTAGGAGCATAAATAGTCTTCAAGCCGCTTGCTAGAGTAGATATCGGCTACGTAAAAGTCTTGCTATTCTGTGTGTGCGCTTGCGGTGTGTGTTCTCATTCGGGATCAATTCATGGTCTCTATATATGTTGCTGTGATGTGTACTTACTATGGTAATTACATGAAGTAATTAGCGGCCATTAGTTAATGTACAAGGACAATGCCACTTCGTTTTTTTTATATCCTTTAGGTACTTTTGTAATAGAATCATCTTGATATGGCAATGCATACGCACATATAAACAAATAGGCATAAACCTCTAATTGGCTAAAATGTAGTAGAGTTATACGGTAAGTAAGTTGCTAACGCGGTTACTAACAACTTAGTAATGGATAGCCATTTGAGCTAGTCTATTCACTCACTAACTAGGTAGCAAGTTTCACTAACAGGCATTTTACTACCTTCACTTAAAAGAGAGATAGTGAATTCGGGACAAAGTAAAATTTATTTATTTAGTTAGTGAATATGCGACCTTTTTTCTAAGAGTGAAGGCCTATTCGTTAAGGCACGGTTATGCATATCGTCCGCACTTTTGGTACAATAATGACATGCCACACCACGGGCACATCACACCATACCATACCATACCATAACATAACCATACCATACTACCATACCAGACCATACATACCATACCATACCATACCATACCAGACCAGGACCATATTTAAGGTTACGTCGCCGCAAGCTTCACCTTTCTTGATGAGGAAAGCGTGTTTTGCTGCGAGCGCTTTGTCACAGCTAGCCAGTTTTGTGGGTCGTTACGTACACGAAACTGGCAGAGCAATGTGCAAGTCAAGGACTGAGGAAATAATTTGTAAGAAATAAACCAGGAGGGCGAAAAAGGGACCTGAACGACTTATCCTTTCCCTGAGCACAAGGCTTTTGTCTCGAAATAGGGCATCTGAATTTCTTGTTCTTCGTGTTCTTCTTCTTCTTCTTTTATTATTATTATTATTATTATTATTATTATTATTATTATTATTATTATTATTATTATTATTATTATTATTATTATTATATAAGAAACATATACATCTGTATTTATTTTCGGGAATTCCAAATGCATTCTCCATGTAACTGCTTGTTGCAAACGAATGGCTGACAGTTTTTGCCTTCCAAAGAGAAAAATGCAAAATGCTTTCTTTCTTTCTTTCTTTCTTTCTTTCTTTCTTTCTTTCTTTCTTTCTTTCTTTCTTTCTTTCTTTCTTTCTTTCTTTCTTTCTTTCTTTCTTTCTTTCTTTCTTTCTTTCTTTCTTTCTTTCTTTCTTTCTTTCTTTCTTTCTTTCTTCAATCGTTACAGGCACAGGCCGCTCGTTTTTTTCTACTTTCACTGGAAGCAAGGTTTCTGTCGGGTTCGCGACACGAAATTAATCTCGGCTGACGTAAACAAATTGTTTTCTCTTTCCCAGACAAGATTCGTGTTCCCACGTTGCCTGCAGCAGCTCGTAAATGCAGATTTGAACATTTCTTCTGTCTTTTTGAGTCTGGTCGTTCCCGCCAAAATTTCAAGTTGTATTTTCGCGCCATGTCAAGGCCTTATTTCGTGAAACGCGATCAGGTAATGACAAAACGCGAAGGCATAATTAATTTAGCCGTGCTCCGACGAGCGCGGCCAGCGTGTTTCACCGCCTCAGATTGGGACATAAATCACTTCGCTCATTTGCATCAGCCATTTGCCTGCCTCGCAAATGCGTTCTGCTTACTATTCAACTTTTCATATACATGTCCTTCCTTTCATTGCGACCTCCCATGTTCCCAGTCGACGTTAAATGTGTTGACACGTTGCACTTTCGGGGAAGAAGGAAAAATACTGCCAAGACTGTAAGGTAAGGATCGAAATAATTTTTTATTGCTCGAAAATTTTTTCCAAAAATTTTTTGTTCAAATAATTTTTTTAGAAAAGCAAGCAACATTCAATGCTGCGACAGCTGCGAGAACAATGATCGACCATCGAGTCTACAGTCCGAATTCGCAAGACTCTTTGTTAGTAAGTGCCTTTATCTATGAGCTTTTTCCAGTCCTGAGGCTGGAAGTATTGGTGAAGGCCTTTACTAATATTTTTCCCGCATCAGGATTGGTTACAATTTTCTCTTACAAATAAGTTAAGCATCACAAGTATTTGTGAATATGGGTTATGAATTGGCGCTTCCAGTTCGTCGGCTTGCCATTGATAATAGACTTACTGCCGGTGTTAACGGACAGTTGAGAACCTACAACACAATCGGCGTCATTCACGTCAACTGATAAGCCAACACTATTTGTGTATGAAATGGGAGACAGGATTTAAGCAGTTTAGAAGATAGTATATATGCACTGCTTGCGGCGAGTAAAGGGTCTAGGTCATATTGCGGGTACAGCATGGTCGCAGCATCAAAAAAAAAAAAAGTGTCGTCGTTACTTTCATGAATTTATTCGTCAAAACTCGTTACGTGTATCTTTATGTGGCTTCGTAGGTGATTATAGATCTCTTTGATGAAGCAGCGCACAAAAGGACAAATTCACGCAAACACAAAATAACACAAACACAAGCGCTGTGTTTGTGTCATTTTATGTGTGCGTGAATTTGCCCTTTTGTGCGCTGCTTCGTCAAATATGGTGGCTCACTAACTAGCCAATCAGTACATATTAAGTATAGATCTCGGTGCGTATTCACGCTAAAGAACTGCATTCACTGTTTTACGGTACAATTTTTTATTTCATTTTATTTACCGCGCAAGAGAAACAACCTATAATAATTGTTGGGGTTTAACGCCCCAAAATCACGATATGATTATTGGGGACGCCGTAGTGGAGGGCTGCGGGAATGCCGACCGCCTGGGGTTCTTTAACGTGCACCTAACACGACCGGGATTCGATCCCGCGACCTTCGGGTGTGCAGTCGAGCATCATAACCACTAGACCACCGTGACGGGGAAAGAGAACACAACTTGAACTCATAAAAGGACGTCAAGTTTCTTTCTAAAGTAGCGTAAAGAAAGAAAAGAGCTCGGCACAAGCATTTTGACACACAAAAAAAACAACTTGCATTTGTAAAGACCTCCACAGGTTCCTTCTGTGCTATTCCTTCGTGTTGAACATCAAAAAAAAGAAGAAGAAAACGTAGGAAATGCAAAATAGGCGGGACCTTGTTACCCAGTGCTGCCAGCCTTGCAAAGTACATTTTCACCGCGTTAGACGGCAGCGTAAAACCAGGCTGCAATTCAAAAGTTGCGGGCAACGCTGTTACCCGCAGAAAGAAAGCAAAACAAAACAAAACAAAGCTAAACGCCTGCCCTCACGGACGTCAATTCTCTAACCAAGGAACAACGTCAAGATCCAGCATTTTCTCGAAGCACTCTATCTTTCAATGCAAGTTGACAAGTTTGGTGCGCAGCCGCAAGATTTTGGTGAGTGCAACGGAAGTGGAAGGACAGAGATCGAATATGACCTAAAAGTTTCTGCGGAAAAGTCAGACCAAAGAAAAAGAAGCTTTCCTTCCTTCTTAAAGTTGAAACGCTCGCCTCATGGGGCTTTTTTAAAGTTTTTTTTTTTTGTACGCCCGCTTCGGTGCAGTATGTACTCAAGCGTACACGGCCGCATGGCACTTGAAGGGTAATAAGCACATCCGGAAATTTGAAATTCCAGAACCCTTTCTTTTTCTCGCTGAGGCATGTCGCACGTATCTCATCAACGACGTCGCTCGTGGAGCCCCCTGTCAACCCTTTCTTTCAAAAGTGCGAAGGAGTCGCAACGACGAAGCTACTGCGCAAAACGCGTGGCAATCGGGCCCGTGGTTCCTAGTTCACAAACCGCGGCATATTGGAAAAGTTTGACGAGACTACCGAATGCAGATAAAAGACAAATAGGAACATTTTTCTTTTCATGTCGAACAAACGTCTCCGGATTCGTGCGACGGCCGAACACGTTGAGATTTCTCGCTGGTGTTGCTTGAAGGAAAGAGTGAAGCGTCCTTGAATGCGACGCAGGTGATTTCGCTGTAGATGACATGTCGCATATTTCTCTGAACAACTTCCACTCGTGGAGTGGGACATTTCACGCCACTTGCGGAGCAGACTTCCGTGTTCTTCACTGCGCGGGTATACAAATTAGAATCAAACAATACCAATAACAAGAAGACATTGTTCCTGCAGACATGTGGGAACTGTGCCCGTGATTACGAGTTGGCAAACAGCGGGCACGTAGGAAACTTTGGCTAGTGTGCCAAAAGAAGACAATGGGCGAATGGAAAATCTTTTTTTCCATGCCGGATAAGCCTGCCCGGATTTGTGCGACGGCAGAACGCGTCCGTGATTGTTCGCTCGCGTTGCTTGGAGAGAAGAGCGAAGCTTCTTTGGATGCGGCGTAATGATTTCGTCAGAGACAGCACGTCGTGCGCACTGCTCGGAACGGCAACCGCTTCGCGTAATTGGCGACATTTCACGCCATTTGCAGGAAAGAATTACGTGTTTATCAGCACGTGTGATCGAATTAGAATGGAACGTTAACAAGCAAGACATTGGTTGTATATATGTGAGAAAATTGAGTCATAACACGAATACGAAGGTGATCTGTGATGCTTATCGATGGAAGAATGCTGATCAAAAGTGCACACGTACAGAGCTTCGACACATATCTAAATATTCTTAAGGCATAGCACTTTTTGTGTTACATTTGCACAATCACTCAGAGGTATAAACCTTAATATGGACACTGTGTCGAACTTCTGCTGCGGACAAACATTCACATGCATTACATGCACAGTGACCTAAGCTGTCTAAGATGCATTAAGATGAATTTTCCAAGTGACCTAGGATGCCTTACATACCCCGTGACATAAATATAGAGCACATGTTGTTACGTTAGCCAACAGTGGCGAACATTAGCAATATTTCGTGAGTACTAGCCAATATTTGAAAATTACTGCCAATATAAGCCATTGTAGGTACTAAGAGAGTACATACGGTAATTGAATCCGGCCACAACCTATTGTGCAGAACTACACCATGCACAATTAGAGAAAGTTGGTAGAAGAGAACCAGAAAGAGATCGTCCTCAGAAAATGTCGAAATTATGAAGCGTTTCTCTGTAATCCTATTATCCTTGGACGAACGGGCTAGCAATCGCCAATTCGTAGTTTTACTTGCACATTGCTTATTGCGACTATTCAGGTTTATGTAATTATTTTCCCACCCCTTTTATACACCTTTTTGGCGTTCAGTGTGTCCTGCTGTATTCCTTAGGCTCAGGTGAACACTGTGCTTGACGTGTTGGCGAAGCCACTTAGAAATAAGCGCGTGGCTGAGATCTGATCCGCCAGGTGCCGCAGCGAGCCCGATCCGATGTGTTCCTGAGATGTAATTCCTGTTTATACTAACTTCGACTAACTATATGACTCGGATTTTAATTTATGACGTACCTCAATGTCCACTCTATCACACACGACCCTTACCTTAACCTATTCTATCCGTCTTATGTTTTATTTTATTTTTATCAAGTGTTCAGACAAATCGCACCGGCGCTTGACAGGGTCGTCTGGAAGATAGCAAAGAGGGTCACTCAGTACTCGTGCTACTAATAGGTAATCGACGCCATCTTGACGCCACCTTTATTCTTTCCAAACCAAACCAAGTGTCTGGATTCTGGCATGGTATCGACCTAAACATGACAGTTCATAAAAGTACGTGACTACAGAGAGCACACGGGCCAGTAATACCGACTGAGTCGTATTACGATCGTGATGAACGCGCTAGTAATCACCGAATGAACCACACGCTTGCCGTCCTGATGACGTTCGCGTGTTTTTACTGCAGAGTAGCGAGTGCGGGACACTGACCAGAGCAAACGGTAACGTGTAGCATTACTCCGGCCCTTCTAGAGCCCCTCCTGAGGAGTGTAACCATTCTTGCCGCGCTCCTGCACGTTCGTCTTTTCTGCGCAGCAAGAGTGCATTACAGAAAAGCAATCTTCTGTCACTGCTTCGCCGGCTATTTCTGGGTCAGCGGATGTAGTAAACGACGCGCCGGCAAGTTCTTACCTTTTGGTGTCTGTACATGCCCCCATTGTGCGTAGACTTTGTGTGTTATGTACTGAAGTGGAGACATGCAGAAATGTGTATGGCCTCTTGCTAACCGGCAGTGACACAACTGATACTGGTATGTTAGGTACGTTTATGTCATACACGTCATCCTATTCGGGAGTCGGGACTATTGTATCTAGCAAAGCACTACAAATAAATGTTGGAATATATGAAGACAATAAAGAGGGATCTGCCTTCAACGCGGTAAGCTTCAGGAAAGGTGATAACTCACTGAATACAGGCTCGCAAAGCTATGAAGGCGCTTTATTGTTGCCTAACAACGTCAATATTGTATCAGCTTGTTTAGAGATATCGAATGGCGCATTTTATGAGTAGGCGAGCAGCAGGTAGAAGTCATTAACGAACGGAGTGAAGAACATTACAAAGACATGGCTAAGCACTTGAGTCTAGTTACACACATATTTCGGTTGTAATATCAGGGCGTATCTCACACAGGATGCAGCTTGGCTTATAGTACTGGCACGAGCTCCTCCGTATTGCCGCTGCGTGTTTGGCGCCATTAGGATAACGACAGCGATGACAAAGAACATTGCCGAAGCGTCTATCTCCGGTCCAAGTCGCTCTTCAGCTCAGTCGCTTCGCATTCAAGATATTGCTTCACACCCTGTTTACGCTAAGAAAGTGCGCGCTTCCAAGGGACAAAGGACGTGAATTGCGGAGCCCGAAAAGTGCGATAGCGATCGTCACGAGAAATTGGGCGGGAAAGCGATTTAAGTTTCGGCGGAGCAGTCGATGAGGCAGGATATTAGACGCCATTGCGATCCTCTCGATTTGTTGTTTCTGAGCTCACAGCTGCATGAGGGGTGCTCGAAAGGGAGCTCTTATTCGCGAAAATAACGGGTCAGCCAGCCTAGCATAGCCGGCGTGCCACGAGCCGTCGCACCAACGGCAGATTCAGCGACACGGCGTGCCATTCAGAAAATGGGTGGCTTATTTCTTCCTGCCAGCAAGAAGCTACATCAAATTTTGTTCCGATGACCAAGTGCATACAAAGTTAAGGACGACAACAAAAAGTGTTTTTTTCTTAATAAATAAATAAATAAATAAATAAATAAATAAATAAATAAATAAATAAATAAATAAATAAAGTCTTTGTGCGCACGTGGCAGGCCCTTCCACTGGGCCTGACGTTGTGAACTCCAAAGAACACTCGCCGATTCGAGACATCCGGTGCTTAGAAAGACAGATAAAGAGAGAGAAAGAGAAAGACAAAGAGAGAGGGAGAGAGGCTGCCTAGCTCTTAAACCAAGATTTATAAGGAGCGAGACGGAGATTAATCCGTCTGCTGGAGCTTTGAGAAAGTTCACGCAGCGACGGCACCCTGAACGAGAGCCCCATATTTACAAAGGAGGTCACGCACTTATACCGTCCTGGAAACGCGTTTATGCATCCAGACAAGGGTCCTCTCATGCTACGGAATTAGTCTTATTTGCATCCTAGTGTAAAGTTCTTCAACGACGCGTGAGACTTATGCGGTGCGTAATTGCCTTTGCATACTTAATGAAGGAGGCATCTGCATAGAGTTCTGTAAAAGACGGGCGTTGTTTGCGCCGACGCGTTTAGTTCAGTCTGTGCACCTGCTCTAATGAAAACGCCCAACTATTAGCGACTCACCCAGATGAGGAGAGATAGACTGGGATTGTCTTCCAAGAAACGCAGCCATGTTTGAGCATTTTCTCGGCTTCGCGCATGACCCAAGTTAAGCAGCACGTGGACAAATGTTCATCATCATCGTCATCATCACCGTCATCATCATCAGCCTGTCTACGCCCACTGCAGGGCAAAGGCCTCTCCCATGTTCCGCCAATCAACCCCGTCTTGTGCTTTCTGCTGCCACGCTATACCTGCAAACTTCTTAATCTCATCTACCCACCTAATTTTCTGTCTCCCCCTCACGCGTTTGACATTCCAGTCAGTTATATTGTGACACATTATGTTATGACACAGTATGTTATGACACAGTATGTTATGACACATTATTTGGTTAAACGCAGGTTGCTTATCGAATGAGTGGGTACCCGTTCATTGTCTCAAGCGCTACAATCAAAATGACATTGGAATATCGTGTAGTGGGATACAACTTTAGAAGACTGCGGCATTTCCTTCTCAAAATCGCATGCATACAAGTCCAGACTGACGTGACGAGCCCGACAGCCGGTGACACCGCCTTAGGAGAACCTTGCTCAGTGCATGAGCGGGACTGTTTCTTTAGTCGCCGAGGTGATCGGCTGCCGCGCTTCGGTCATCCTGGGCGGCCTCTCCGGACTTCTTAAGTTGTATCCGACTATAGCGTGCAACAGCTTTTGATGTGCATTTGGACATCTTGTTCCGTTATGTTACCGTTGCGTCTGCACTGTACATAAATTGGGACCGACCACGATGCGAGTGTTCCACTTGTAGCATTCATCATTGCTACTGGACCAAAGAATTATTGCCTCGTTAGCTAGGTTTCAAAGACGCTGATTAATTTGGTGACAGCTCTGTACTGATAGGCACGCTGTGATTTCGCACAGTTTTTAATTTAGACGCGTTTACTGCACGTTTTTACCTTCGTCGGCGATGGTATGATAGTGTCACGTGGTCGTGACGGGGACGTACGCAGAGCAGAAGGTGGTACAGAAGAGAAATTTTTATTGGGCGAACTTGTGCCAGTGAAATGAAAATTCGAAGTATAAGCAATGCGCGCTGTACAGTGATAGCGGCGATCACAGTCGTCGGCCGTCGGTAATCTGCTAGTCTGTGAAATTCTTTAGCTTTTATGCATGTCTTATCGGAACGTTCAAGCGTTATCGCTAGTGCTCGCGATAGCGCTAGAATAAATTCGGTTACCCGTGTCCTGCGCGTAATCTTAACCGAACAGGGTGAAAAAATCGCGAAGTTTCCAAGCACTGCGGCGCGGCCTGTGGCAAGCGGTGCATGGTAACAGTTTTTGTGTGAGTGAAGCGCGTTCACATCGAAATAAAAGAAATGAGCGCACGTGGGAATATCGTCAAAGATGTCGCTAAATTTTGTTCCACATTCTGCGCTTCTATATATGGCCCTGTGCAGCAGACTGCGGAAACGTTTCACTGCTTGAAATTCGGGTAGTAAAACAACTTTAATAACCCTGCTTCGAGTTCATTATATACCACTGATTATAGAAATAGCCTCACACGCCCGACTGCACCATTCTGGTCTTACTAATGATCCAAATATATTTTATAATTTTTGTTTTGTTTTACTAACAATATCCTGTGCCCTGTCCTTCGTTTATACTGACGCAGTCTGAAGCAATTCCAGGTTATAATGAGGACAGGACCCACGTACTTGCGAAAGAATATTGGGTAATGCCTTCGTTAAAAGTCAACTTCAGTGCAGGACATTAATAGCGTTCGCTTCCCTAGCATGCTTTGTTTCGTCAGGTAACAAAAGTGCTGCAACAGCAATTATCTTTACACAAATGAGATCATTCATGAAGCAATCTGGATGCGACGAGCACTGTCGAAACTCTGCCATTGTAAACCCTTACAAATTTGCGCGTATTTCCACCTTTATTTCGCGAAATGAGCCCTGAAAACAGGGCTCGCGCAAGCCACACTAATGAAGAGTTTTCTGCATACGTGGAAACAATGAATATCTCAGCGAACTGGTTTAATATATTTTTAGCCACCACAAGTGATGTTACCGTGCGGCTAAGTAACGAAGGCAGGTTAATGGCTGAACTGGCATTTCGTCTGAGCATTTGCCACGAGGGAACAACGCGTACTATAGTGCTTAGAAGCGGCGGAGAATGATGTCATTTTTACTTGATTAAGAGATTGCGAACTTGATCAAGTTCCAAGCTGGTGCTTTATACTGTCGGTTAAGTATTCTTTTGTCTCATTTTAAAACTTCTAACATTCATTCAGCGGAAGACTATATTCATTCTATGTGTCTTTGTTTTCCCCTTCATTATTGGTGGGTGCTTCTCTTTGTTTCTTGTTCAAAAACATGCATTACATGCTTTTCACAGGGACATTATAATTCTATACTTGACCTAATAGCAGGGACTTTGGAGAGGTGGGTCTGAGCTGGCCTCAATGCTGTAGATTGCCTAGACTGTTATTAGGGAGCTCGAAATAGGTAAGGCAAGTAAAACTATGGCGATGAATGATGATAACTTGAAGGGGGGAAGAGGAACAACGCTTTCCTCATCTACCTCGCACTCGTAGAATCAGGCCATGGGAGGAGAAGAGCGCAGCCTGACATTGGTGGTCTGCCTACACTGACGACGAAGTTGTCGATCATCTGGGCAAACTTACGGCTCAAAACGCCACTAGCACACTGGAGGCGACAGGGAACGCCTTGGGAATTTTGAAATTACAGCGGAATGCCTTCGGCGTTTCAGCATGACAAGACCTTCAGCTCGCACCACGCTGGAGGTCGCTTTGTCTCGAAACGACATTACGGGCTGAAGGCGATCGTTTTTTGAAAAAAAAAAAAAAGCGTTCAGCATGCGAGTATCCACGTATCCAGGTATCTAGTTCGGCCTATTGCCTCACATCCCTCTGGGCCACTCACTGCACGGCGTCGTCAAGTTAACAAACGAGCTTGGGAGCGCAGCAGGAAAGCGGGCTCCGAATGCTTCGAACCCGAACGTGGAGGGCCTGCATTGGCTTGTGTCGGCGATTTATCTGGGTCTCGGCACTAAACTAGCCTCGCGGTGACGAAAGTGGCTGCGCTGATTAATCGAAGGACGCCGGAGCGAAGATTAGGCTCGTCTCAGCATAGCTCAGTTACGCTCCCCGCGAGGAAACAGTGAGAAGTCGCCTGGGAACTGGTAAGCGTACACCTGGCCAATAAATTTTCGCAGCAGGGCGATCGCGGAGGAAAGCGTACGTATATATCTTTATTGCAGCCACGGGTGTTTGTGCGCGCGTGCGTGTGTAGTATGGAATGTAGGGAAGCAGTTCTCGGTAGAAGTGTTGCAGAGGCTGTTACAGTGATTCAGAGATCGAACACCTGATTTCTTTCTGTATGTTACACCAGACGGTGTGTTTAGCTCTTTTCTTTGGGGAGGGGAGGGGGAAGAGAAGGTGATTAAGTGTCTTGTTATGGAATTTAATGTGTACATCTGTATCAGCACGATGAGGCAAAATAAGTAGCCAGCTTGTTGCAATGCTTTCCTATAGTTTTGCGCTGGTCTTTGTATTGCGCGTATTGTGAAAAAGCGAGAGATAAGGAGATTAATGTAATGAGAAAAGACAGGAACGTTAACTAGGAGATAAACATCCGGTTTGCTACCCTGCACTGAGGAAGGGGTAAAGGGAGACAGAAAAAGTAAGGGCTAGCGGAAAGCGCCCTTCTACACTATTTCGTGTAATTCATGTCCGCAAACTCCGTTTGTGTTCTAGGCAATGCGGCTATTCCTCAATTATTTGTCAACATTAATGTCACCCGTCAACCAACATGCCCCGAATTCGTGAATACTGGAAATTTCGATGAGTAAGAAGTTGGCATTCGCCAACGCTAAATGGAACGCCATAGACGGCGTCTGAGAGTTACGTCAAGCAGTATAGTAAGCCGTCCGGAAGGCGCATCTCTTGGGAGAAAGTTCGCAGACTTAGCGAAATTCGCCGCATTGTTTCGATCCAATATATGTTTTCGTCCAATAATGTTTTCCGTAAATGTTTTCGGTTCAATGCACAACCGACTGTGTACTGCGCAGCACTTGGCGATCTCAACAGCCGTCCCCTTTGCAATATGTCAATCCTTTCGACCTTGATTCCAACATAAGATAAGCGGAGTTCCTTAAAATGCACTGTTTCTTTTTATTTTAAGGATCGGGGACTATATAAAAGATTGCAATAGTCGTGGAGTGCTTTTGTAATCACGTGATTATTTCCGTTCATTTCATTTCTTTCTCGTATGACCTACCCTCTGACTTTGACCTCTCATTACCCTCTGCCGCATTTATTACAGTATGGACACACACTGTCTCTCTGACTGCGTCATTCATCAAACTGAGTGCCACCACCTCTGTCACTTTTCGGGTAGCATTTTAACGCAATACGCGTGCAACACAATTGAATGATACCGGCCGGGGCGCTCGCATTTTGATGGAGGCGAAATGCTGGAGGCCCGTGTACTGTGCTATGTCAGTGCGCGTTAAAGAATAACAGGGTCCAAAATTTCTGGAGCCCTCCACTGCAGCGTGCCTCATAATCATATCGCGGTGTTGGTGCGTAAACCCACCATATTATTATTATTAATGGACGCACTCCAATGTTCCGCATCCCCTTCCTCATATACTCGCATCATGCCGTGCCCCTTCGTTAGCAACACGTACGCACACGCTATCTGATAAGGGCATACGTAGACCACTTTATAGATTTAAGTCCTTCTCTGTGCTGTGTCAGGTACGCCGACGACGGAAATATCTGCGTGAAGATCTTCCGATTCTCGAGGCTTGATCTTATCAGCACACATTCTTAGGAAGCGGAAGCAATGAAAGAAATTTGTTTTCATTCAAAGGTCAAATGTGCCTTCATTAATTAACGTAAGTAATGCCTGGAATGTTTGTCTAGGAAGCCACACAGTGGCACCACGCATGCGTTTCTCAAGCAAAAAATCCATTTCCATGCAGCCAAAACCGAAAAAGTTATTAGTAACAGCGGAGAGCGAACTACAAACGGTACCGCGCAAATTACACGCTCCTTCGCGACCTTTGCTCTCCACAAAAACTCTGTCGTTATGTTTAGTGGAAAACATTCGCCGTACATCAAGATGTACTTGCTTAGGCTCAACTGTCCGAAGGATTGTCACGAACAGCTGACCTTCCAGGGCGCCCGTCGCTTTGAATGCCCCGCAGGCACCGCCAGAGCTGCTCATTGGTGCGGACGGGAGTGGCGAATCCGTCCGCCAGCTTCCCCCCCCCCCCCCCCCCTTGCCCAGCCTCTTTTCATCAACTGTTTCAACTGCGGCAGTGAACAGGGCTCATACGTCGCAGCATTTCAAATTATGTTTCACCAGAAAGGAACATTCTATGCCCTTAATTACACCGTTATTTATGAACTTTCGCGCTAAGTAGCACATTTATGTATAGACTTGCTTTGCTTTGTGCTGAATACCTCGAGCACCATTTAGTCCGACTCGAAGAGGCACTCTGTGTTCTTCGCTCGTCTGGATAATTGATACGTCAAGAAAATCATGAACAAACGAACGTCGACCTTTTTGTTCTGAAACGCAAAGTCACGATAATTCGCGTTTCCCAACGACTGCGCAGGAAATATTCTCATGCCAGTGAAGACCAGCGGCGTGTGTTCCTGACATCTTCGTCCGCTCGTTGCCTCTGAACTAAAGTTCATTAACTTCGAAAAGTCTTCGCGCCCAGCGAGAGAGCCACTAGTTTCAAATATATAGTTTGTGTATTTCGTGCTGCGCGTCAACGTTAGTTACGTTAACTAAGCGTACTCACGAGGAAGTGGCGTGCGAATGACGTTTCGAATAATTGGGCTTGACCGTTACGTGCCCGTCATTTGTGTACCACTCGCCGAAGTCATATAGTTGATTGTCTCCCTAAATAACCTGCATAACGTATATATTTGTTGAAAATATTTGCGCTTATGCACCGGTGTCCAATTAAGACTTAGATACAGTAAAAACGAAAAATAAGTTTAGCTCCGTGTGACGCTAATTGCACGTATGTAATCTTGCTTACTTCCCCTTCATGTCATAAGGGCAACAATAAATTCTTTTTTCGCAAGTTTATTTATGTATTGATTTAATTTTACATACGTGGGAGAGGTTATACATAAATGACAAGAAATTTCGCTTCCATCTTTTATTATTTTTATCTTTTTTATTGCAGTACTTTTTTGTTGCAGTAAGATATTTAGCTCACTTCTTGCTCCTCTTCGATGACGCGTACTGCTAGCAAAGGAGCTGCTTAATCCAGAAGGCTCACAAGGTACGCCGGACAAAAAGGTCAAATGTTACGAATACCAAATTAGTCTAATTGCGAGAGCATACGGTTTTGACCTTTGCTTCTATAATCGCGTGCAGGATTCTTGCGCCACTCATTACTACTTGGTGACCTCGAAGACAATGGCGACGTTTGATTTCTGAGAACGCCTTATTTCTCCCTGTCTTCTTTCCCGTTGCAAAATTTCAACTCGAATAGAATGACGCAGTAATTAGGGTGCCTTCGAACTATAGAGCCGAGGAATATATGATCATAAGAGGGCCTCTTCCACTGTTTCTTTGCCCACGATTGCGTAATAAATCATTTTTAAAACATACGTTCTTATTGTAAAATAAACTCAGCCAGTTGCCGTCTTAAAGTTAAACTAGCTACTCTCATTAAAGGTAATCTGAGCCATATTCGTACTAAATAAAAAATGGTGAGCGCTGTGACTTATTGCGCTACGGAGTTACTTTTGTGTAAGCGGCAAATATTTCTAACTTCTGGAGCTACAGTGCTGTTACCGATTGCGTAAATAAAAATGTTGCTTTTGATGACACAAAGCTACGCTGCACGACTACTGGGAAAGCGTAAGGTGCTGCGCAGTGCAGTAAATGAAGAGGGAGGCGTTATCCAATTAGGTTCTCCCTTCGGAGAATACTCTCTTACTCAGAAAAACATCACTCCTAATTTTTATGCATGGGCGTTTTTTTTTCTTCAAGAACATAATATACCAGCCATTAGGGACACTAAAGGTAAGCCCTGGATTAGCTTAAGCGGACAAAGTATTCTTTCAGAACTTCAAGTTTGTTATTTTGTGTAACAAAGTTCTCCATTTTAACAGAGAAAATGAAGGACACCGTTTTATATTTTTTACTATACGGACCGAAGTCACGCATTTCATTTTTTTTTAGTTTCTATTTCTGCAGTTCGGTTTCAAAAAATCACTATTCGCATATCCCTGATTCAAGTAAACTAATCCGTGCGCTCAAATTCTACGGACGTTAAAGGGGTCATGAACCACTTTTCCAAGTAATGATCTAATGACCTCAGTATCGGAGTGTACTGCCTCCCGAATCGATTGCCGCAAAAATTTCTCGAATCCGTCAAGAATCAGCGGAGTTACGGGAGTTTGGCGCACGCTCCCAGCGCTTTCTCTCTTTTCTCGTGCCGACGAGCGCACTGGAAGCTAGACAGGGAGGGATGGCATGGGGGAAAGAAGTTACGTCAGTGCGCGTCATGAAACGCGATCGCTCTCCCGCTGTGATTCACCTGCGCGAGTGCAGCTACCGTGTACTGAGGAGTGCGGCACCGGCAAGTGGCGGCACCCCGCGGCAAGAAGCGCATCTGATCCGAACGCCGCTCTCGATTTACGTCGGCTATCGGCCAATAGGCATGCTATGTCTCTTGCGACGTAAACGGACTGACGCCCCGCTCACCGACGGGAGTGAGAACCGGCCTCTCTTTGAAAAGAGGGTGCCTGGGGAAACGGCAACTTCGCGCTCCGCTTGTGGCCATTACGCGGCGCGCACGACTGTAATATTTGGCAGAGCAGTTCATAGCCGTGTCAGCTTTCCGCAGGATGTGTTTTTTCAACCAGCCCAAGGGGTGCTTCATGACCCCTTTAAAGTGAATGCCTTCCAGAGAAAAGCAACAGAAAGAGAGAGAGAGAGAGGGAGGAAGAGGACGGGACTACAAGTCATGATCCAATCAGACGTGACATCTTTCGTGACTTTCCGATTCCAACCACCGACAACTGCTCGGAAAGCGATAAAATGCAATCGTTTCATCTAAACCATCACTAGAAAGCAGGCACGGAGCAAGATTTCTTCTTCCTTGAAAGCACGTCACGAACAGTCGTTCACCAGAAAATGTCAAAGTTTCGAAGAGGAGCGCCGCATCACAGAAATCTGGTAGTATGACGTGCCATCACGGCAGCAGCATAAATAATGCGAGGTGCACCAGTAAAGCAGGACCGGAACCTAGAGTGAGCATGTTCTCTTGTGTGTACTGTGACCAGAATGGTCGTACGTGATAATCGATACGAATAGATTTATTAAATGCGAAGCATTTCTTAGCGAACCTCTGGCACTTTGAGCGTTTCTATCTATCTATCTATCTATCTATCTATCTATCTATCTATCTATCTATCTATCTATCTATCTATCTATCTATCTATCTATCTATCTATCTATCTATCTATCTAGCCGCCTACGTCTGGGTGCTCTCATGATGGCCTCCTTAACTTGGTGTAGACCAAAATTTGCATGGGAGGGTAAGAGGATTTGACGAATATGATTGCCGGGTCGTGACATGAATAACGTTAAAATCTTGTCGCGTACGTCGTCAAACCCTTTCCACTAGACACGTATGGCACATACCCGTTTACCACGGGCCGCGGTGTACGGGTATGCGCCACAGGTGATTGACAGTTTATATCTACCCAGGCCCACGACGTGGCGGACAGGTTAGGCCTATCTGTCCCGACGTGGGAGCGGCCCGCTACGTGCTAGTTCACGCCCCGACGGACCTAAATAAAGTTTTTCCATACCATACCCAGGAACGGCGAGAACAGACATTGGTTACTTAAATGCTAGAGCGTTAAGGAAAACCAACATCGGCAGCGTTGACTCAACGAATGGAAAGAATGAAAATTAGGATCCCAGCAGGAATCGAACCCAAGCATTCTGCGTGACAATCAGGTATTCTGCCACTGAGCCACGCCAGGTCTATAAACTGGTTTGGAAAAAACAGCCTACGCAGGCGTAATATCGGTGTAACGTCAATTGTGGTTGTGGTGCTGGCTATGTAATTTTACAAGAAAGCAATAAACACTACATGATACTGCTACGATGTGTACTCCTACGATACAGGAGTCATATGAGATTAACGTCTGTAGTTCCAGTGTTGGCTCCGCTTTTATAGCAGTCTAATAAACATTCATTTGTATTCCTATGATTCAGCAAGCTATATTGAAGCATTGCTCGACCCCGGTGGAATACATTAACGAAAGTTAAGTTACATATGATATCCACATCACCGCACCGTAAACTGCACTTCGTCCACCAGAACGACGCAGTGTCCTCTTCATTTCTTACGAGGCTGAGCGATGGCCTCATGCTGACCGAGAATGATGCCAGATTGATTGACAGCCGCTTTGTAGACTAGGCTACGTAGGCTACATACGCCCAGGTAGTCTACGAATACGATAAACACCATCCAGTGATGTTGGTCTATGTAGCACTATCCAGGTCTACCAGCTTCGACGGCCTATACCTCACCAACGCGAAGGGTGACTTCAGATTCCGACAGCTCGCCGGCTCTGTCGACAGACAATTTGTCGACGAAATGACCGAGGCATCCACGAATTCCAACAGCTCTACTATACCATATACTTCGCTACACATGGACCCCTCGTCACCACGATCACGACCGGATCCTATAAGAAGTCATGACCAGCTGCTGGTGCTCACTGATCACGGTGATGGTGCCCTTGTTCAAGAACTGTCAAGAACTTCTTGCACACATGCACACGGGTTTCTGAAACGTGCATGCGTTCTCGAGACACGTATAACCACTACATATCAACTTACCGCGTCTCGTGTTGGCAATAACCACGTTGCCATTGACAGCGTTACCCAACCGTAAACAGCTGGTTATGTAACACATATGCAGCTCTTCAACATATATATATATCTGTGCGTATAAAATTTATACAAATCTTTAGCGTCATTTTGTAACGTGTCGCTCAGTAAAAAAAAGTTACGCCACAGTCACCTACCCGCCGCATGCTTCGCATAACATCGACTCCCACGGTACGTGGGATCTGCCGAATTTTTTTTAAAAGGAAAATCCAGGCAACTGTGCTGTTCAGCATATTTCAGGAGTGGTTCTTCTTCGAGACTTTTTTGAAAGGTGCGTATTTTGCTTTATTTCAGTTTCATAGGAATTCCTGACATTACAACTTGATGGTCTGTCAAGATCGAAAACTTTTCTAAGTCACACGATGCGGCATGCCTTGATGAGGTCATTGCTTTGAGACGAGGAATTCAATAAGTTAGCTTGTTCGTTAAAATATTGCGCGGATGTCGACAGATCCAGATATCTGAAGTTATGAACTCTTCACGTCTAAGGCGTCCCCCCAAAAGTGGCATACGATCATTTTATGGACCTTGGAGTAGATATTGTTATCATGACAGCGTGAGCCGTGCCCATTTTGCTCAAATATTCACAGCCCCCTCCCTTGGTAGGGAACACTGCGCACGCCTATGGTCGTCGGGTCGTTTCCTGTGTGATTCGTGTCAATGACATCGGAACGCTTTGAAAACGAGAACAAGAGTAAGAGAAGTTTCTACGGTAACCATAATTCACTTGTTAGCAGAGCGACCGCAGCGCCACAGTTTTCTCTATAAACCTGCTAGCGAACTCAATTCTGACTCCCACACCACGAGTGCTCAACGAGCTCGCTAAATCCTGCATTCAGCATTACGCAGACTGAGCCTTCGAAAAGGCCTTTTAACCGCGCTAAGAAATACAGACAAAGAAGAGGGACGAAGATCGGACGTGTGCACACTCACAACTGAATGTTTAATAGGTGAAATATGACATATATACAGAGAACAACTGGACGAAACAAGGCCATTGGTCATCCAAAGCAATGATGCGATGCCGTCATAAAGTTTAAATATATATGTCATATTTCATCCATTAAACATTCAGTTGTTAGTCTGCGCGCGTCCAGCCTTATTCCCTCTTCTCTGTCCGTATTCGCTAGTGCGGTGAGCAAGCCTTTACGATAACGCGGGCAATGCGACAACGCACTGCGAGCTAAAACCGATGCAAGGCACAAAATAAACTGCTAGTGCGAATACGTGAGTGCGCTGTTGTTTCTACACCGTATGTCTCACGGCGTTTCTGCGCATCGTGTTAACTCTGGAGACCACTTCCTGCCGCTGTATGTCGCTGCACAGCCCACAGCCTCGCGCTACGTTAACTTTCTTCAAATGCGTTTCTGACAATTCTAGACGCTTTCTTTCTCTAGACACAACGAGTTCCCGATATGTTTCCATTCCTAACTCAGTAATCAGTGTTACCGATCTTTATTAAGTAAGTGAGGTTAGGAAACGTGGCCTCACCGATGGTGACTATGTACGCATAAAGTTTTATAGAATTAAGTAAGGAAAAAAAAAGCTCTCAGCTAGCGAAACAAGGAAAGCGCGGAGGCAGTTTCTGAAGCCGCAGCGGGCACTGTGTGTAAGCTTTCCTATTATAGCAACGAAGCGCTTGAGCACGGCCGCTGTGGCTTGAGGCTCGCTAAACTTGTGGGGAGGAACTTCCGGCGGCAGCCGCGTCAAGGAAGGAGCTTGGGATTGTTTCTTGCAGCGGTGTTAGTTACTGCAGTTAGCGGATAACAAGGCCGTGAAGGTAAGCAGGGGACGCAATAACTATTCTGGTAGGGGCACTAGTTTCTCTTCCGGTTAACCTTCCTGACTTTCCATTATGTGTCGCCACCATTCTCTCCAAGCTCGAGTAATTTAAGGCAGCTGTCTTAGCAATAACAAATGTGTCGTGGTAAAGATTTAAAAACATCTCGCGGCATTCGCAAGTTCGCAACTTCTTCGGTAGCTTGGCTGGCTAGAAGTTCAGCCCGCAAAACCATAAAAAGTAAATAAATAAAATATTAGAGAGGACGTAACCACCACACTTGCGATTGATAGATCTTCGCGTAGCGCGCTGTAGGTAATATATTATGTATTAGTATATCATTTATATATTTAGTTATTTACTTAATTGCGAATATGTTTATTTACTAGCCCGGGCCAGTAATTTTTCGCCGAACAAATAAAAAATTACATCAGCTTCGCACTAATGGTGCCAAGCCTGAAGGAAGAACGGAACTGGGCGGGCTTCCTAGCTTCTTTTATTTTTCTCTTCTTCTTTCTCTTTCTCTCTGTTTCGAGTATGCCTTTTTTGTGTCTGCTTCTCTTTATTTAATTCTTCATCGCTCTATTTCTTTTTCTTTCATCCGTTTCATCCCTCTCTCTCACCTCTCTGCTTATCGCTTCCTCTTTCTGTCTTTCTCCCTCTTTCTGTTTTGTTTTTTCTACCTATTTTTTTGTATCTAGTTCTTTCTATGTTATTGTCTCTCTGTCTATGTCTCTCTCTCTCTCTTTTATCTTTTTGCGTCTTTATTCACTTCATATCTCACCATTTTTTCTTTTTCTTTCTATCGCGTTCTTTCTCTCTCTATTCTTTATCTTTCTCTTTCTTTCTCTCTCTCAAACTCTTTCACGTGTTCTGAACGCGTGCTCGGAGCGAAGCAGAATATGGAGATGAGGGCGATGAGAGCGCGTGCCGGTCGAGTTATTAAGCTCATGACAATAATATTTCTTTTTGTACACGACCGAGGGAGTTTGAAATTTCATTTCGTTTTCTTTATTTTTCTCCTCCTCCTTTCCTTTCTCCTTTCCACTTCGCCGAGCAGAGTCAATTCGTTCAACGCTCGCACCTGCTGTACTCGGTAGTGGGCATGTCCAATTCCCGTGGCGCATAGCCACCGCAGGTTTCTCGTTCCCGCTCGACAGCTCACAGCCGGCTTAAACAGCTACACTGTTAGTAAAGTTTGTCACCAACCTACCTTATTCACTGCTTTCTCATATACGACTGTGCCTGAAGCCACACGTCATGATGCTCTTGCATTCCACAATTTGTCACGGTTTAGCGACAGGTGACCTATTATTGCAATAGCGTTAAAGAGCTCGTTTAGCAGAAATTTCGCCGTCGGCGTCGGTGTTGGCGTCGTAGTCGTTGGTTGTGAACGAAGAATCAGAGTTGTCCGTGAGCGATATTTTGAGATAGCTCCAAATAAATAAGTAATAAGAAATGTTCGAATCGAGTTTGAAAGGAACCCGCGATTTCTGCGCGCCATGCAGGTGTTCTACCATAGAGCCAATCCCGCGCTTGAAACAGTTGAGGAAAATACGTACGTACGTACGTACGTACATACATACATACATACATACATACATGCATACATGCATACATACATACATACATACATACATACATACATACATACATACATACATACATACATACATACATACATACATACATACATACATACATACATACATACATACATACATACATACATACACAGGAGAATAGAGAACGGAAGGAAGGAGTTTGCCGTCCCTCCCCCACTTGTGAACTATAGTTGATACGCCCCACGGAAGCATGCGCGAAGGGACGGAGGCGGCAACAGGCGTACGGCCTTCACTTCTCCTGCACCGGTCTTGGAGAATATACCCTGTACCACATAGCGATCTCACGTGAGCGCAGGCCAATATATCTTCCGCCGAGTGCGAACACCCTTACTGCTCCTCATCGCTTAGCGATCTTCACAGGCGAAGAGGTTCGCCCAGCATGCAAAAATTGCGATAAAGATGCCAGTGTAAACCAAAGTCTCATCCTGTGGGAATGCAATGACCTTCCCCCACCCAGAGACCAGTTCCCTCAGAAACGGCGTGGGAGACCCTAATACAGTCCCCCGAAGAAAAACTACAACAAAGCAGTCCCTTCCTGGGCGGAAGAAGTCGCCGCAGCCGAGCGGCCCGCTCCAAATCCCTGAAATTTTCCTTTAATAAATTTGTCTCCTCCTCCTGCCGTTATATTTCCTGGCGCCGCAAAATCCAGAGCCGCCATGCATAGAGAAACTGGCTTTCACGTTGCTGCCATGGCGAACAGCGACCAGCTGTGAAATAAGCGCAGCGTAGTCAAGGCTGGTGTCACTTGAATCCGAACGGTCTCGACGGACCTGGTGCACCAGCCGGATCCCAGCGCTTCCCAGGTCCCCTGTCATCGACTATACCTCCAATTAACGGAATCCGGAGGATCGAATCTGGAAGTCATCATACTTGACACTACATATCGAGAGAGTTTCTCAATGGAAGCGTAAATTGCACATCATTGATTGCAAAGGAAAGATTCCGTACGCAGAATCGCGCACCCGTTTTTAGCTCCAAGAACGTAGAAATTCGGCCAACGAGCAAGCTCAAGCAACTAAAGGCGGGCATGTCTTATCTGTATTATTTCCGCGCTTCTGTTTTAACCGCGGAGCAGTTTAAACTTTTCGTTATGCATGCTGCGTTTGCACGAACTCGGCTGGTATTCTCAACTGAAAGCCGATGTGTGCCAAGCAGCTCCTAGCATAACCAATCGATAACCAATGACTAGATAATCCATAATCGATCAATAACCAATAAATCTTAGCAAATCGCTGGATGTGCT
>NC_051181.1:109351289-109389916 GCF_013339695.2 Rhipicephalus sanguineus
GTCATAATCTGGTGCCCAGGCCACGAGGGTATCTCGGGTAATGAGCTGGCGCACACTTTAGCTCGTGATTTCACCAACCGAGCGAAGAAGGACGGCGATAACCAATACGACTCTCACACTGCTCGCGATATACTGGAGCATCAACGTAAGACAAGACAGCGGTATGCCCCACCGCACAAATCACTCAAAGTAGACGAAGCTCGCAGCCTTTGACAAATTCAGGTTAACACCTATCCACATTAGGAAAGGTTTCATCGTATAAACCCCAATTTATATCCGAACCAATGTCCGTGGTGCGAGTCGCGACCGACGCTGCAGCACGTCACATGGGAATGTCAGAGCAAACCTATCGAGGCACAGTCGCCTCTGATACTGACGATGCTGGAGGAGCCTTGGGAGGCCGTCCTCGCCCGAACTGACCTGAAGACCCAAAGGGGTCTCCTGGATCAAGCCGGGCGAGCAGCGGCGGCCACTGTTGTCCTGGAATGGGGAACCCACCCTTGAAATTTCCCCCTCCTCTTATTTTTATTTTTCTTTCTTCCTCTCATTAATAAACGTTGTATTCTCATTTGACATTACTTCGTTGAGACGGTTTGTAACAACCTCGAGAACATGTTCAAATAGGATCTCCTGGCACCATCCTCTTTGGTACACAGTTGGGTATTTCTTTTGATATTTTTTTCTCAAAGGCGACACTACGTCGGCTCATTAAATATGAATAATTATATGCAGACGTGAGATCGGCAAATTTGCTTTGGAAACGCGTCAAACTCTCGTATCAAGACAGATGCTTAAGGATCTTCGAGATTAAGGCGCAAAATTTAAGGGACCAAGAAAAGAAAAATGGTTGAACCTTGAAATCCGGGCGTGATTGGATTTTGCCCGTCCGATGATGAGACGTAATATTCAGGGAAGCGGTGAGTCGCTAATATCATTACGTGCGGTCACCTCGGTGAATCAATTCTCAGTGATAAGGAAAGTAAGCAAAACAATGAAACTCCAGAAAAAAAAAAGACACTTTTGCCGAGAACTACTAAACTAATTGAAGGACCTCCCAAACATCCTCAGCGGCTACACTGTCCTTCAAGTATCGCAGGTACCGACGGTACTTCGAATTACAGACTCAAACTCATATCAGCACATGTTTATGCAGCTTCCCGGAACAATTTTCGTTCTATAATTAAGCACGTGCGGTGAAAATGAACTTCCGTTTCCATTAAAACTGTCCATGTAAAGTTTAATTTTGCTTTCTCGCGTAACGATTAAATTATTCATTCGATCAGCTTAAGGCAGCGCACGGATACTACAGTTATCTACGTTAACAACTGTTTAAGTCTCGCGCATGTGCCAACTTTCGACGACCTCTCGTCGGTCCGGGTGAGGCTACGTGCCTGCACTGGAATGGAAGGAATTAGTGGAGGATATCAGTTATTGGTCTTTATTTTACTGGCTATGCGAAGCACGAGGCAAGGTCGGAAAATTTCGGGAACGTTCTTCCGCATTCAACAATTCGCAACAAAATACACACAACACAAAATGTATAATGTTAAACATGAGCTGTGGTATACATTAATAATAATTAATCGCTAAAAGCCTTCGTTTGCTTTACAGACTGAACAAGCGTCATAACGTACTCTGCGAATAATTTACATTCTTCCATTATGTTACTATCAATTTCTCGGCTATAGTGAATCGCCCGCGATGAAGACGTACATGACTATAAGCGTAAGCGAAGTGTGATTAGGCATATACCTAAAATATTCATATAAATTACATAAATGCATTTAACTCTTAACTTATAAGACTCTGCTCGAAGTCTTTTGAGAGTTTGCAACGCATGTGAGGATATATTCGCAAAACAGATAATACTAAGGTCTTTTTATGTACTATCGCGATGCAAAGAAGCGAAACAGCGCAACATCTACGCGCTCCGCTGTTCGCATCTCCTTTCAAGCGGTTCTAACCTTGACTGTAATAAAAAGACGGTAGAGTCATCCAAGATACATGCGAGGTCGACCATAGCGTCTCTTTATTGCCACCAAGGTTAGAGCGCTATGAAAACAAATGCGAAGAGCGGATCACTAAGGCACCGCGCTGTTCGCGTTTCTTTTCATATCCCCTCTACATGTACTGAAACGCAACGTCCTGACTCCTCAAAATATCCAATCTGATAGAGAACCGAAGTACTGTACAGAGTGGAGGCGGTCATGTAATTGCTCAGACAAAAAAAATGCAACGAATAACTGGGAAAGTGCACGAAGGTCTTGCTTCCTTTAAGTTCACCAATCCCACTGTTGGTAGGGGAGCAGAGACTATCACAAGTAGGTCTATAATCAAGACAAAATCCTGAGCCCAGTTCAAAAGAAAAACAAGCGTACGAGAGCCCTCTTCGATACTTTCTATATCGAATGCACAGAGAATAGAATTAAGAGGGGGGGGGGGGAGGGTCTAAAGTCTCAAGGAGAAAAGTACGACACCCTCAGCAAATGCGCCGTCTCGCTCAATATTAATGAACGCGTGGACCCATCTCATTTAAATACGTTAGCGTGAAGGACTAGACCATCAACCTGAGTATTCCGGTCAAGCGTAACATGGCGCAGCACATATATCCGCACGGCGCTCATTTTGAATAAATTGAGATGAGCGCGTCGACGGGCGGCCGTTAATTAAGAACACGATGCGTTCGAAAAGTAGCGATAGTTAAGTATAAAAAAAGCTCGCAGCCGTTCCGCGCTTTGAGAGGATTATCGTTCAGTCGTCTTTATTAAAGCCCCCGCTTTCTGTCCACTCGGTTCAATGATCCCGTACAAGCCGTATGAGCACGCTGAAGTGCCAAGAGAAAACAGTGAAATGGTATTATCATAATGATGCTCACTCCAAGTGCGTCATCCGATTATTTTCAGTCCTGGTTTGAGTGGGCTTAATGCGCAGTGGCGGCGCCATCTTCGCGTTTGCTATGAAATACTCTAAATATTTCATGGTAGCAAAGGCAAAAACCTAACCGTCCGGTTCTCCCCCCCTCTCCCCCTGCCTTCTGATGCTATTATATTAATGATAATGTGAACAGCTCCAAAGTCGATGACTGATACATAAAGAAACGGTGCAAAGAAGCACTAAAAATATTACCTTGGTACTCGTAAGCGTGTCGTGACGTCTACCTTAGGCACTCATACATTCGTTGAATATAAAGCGCTTTCAAAACGGGACAGAGAATAATTAGATGCCAAATGTACAGACGGGTCCACTGTTAAAGGGAAAACTTGCGTTCCGGGTATGTCCTGATTTCGCTCTCCTACAACAGCATTGTGGCTTAGATTTGCATAACATTACTGCTGGTTTACAGCTCTGAACCCTTATGACAGACTATTAACATCCATGAACAATCTTTCCACATACACCAGCCGTTAGGGGGCCAACAAAATGAAAGGTGTTCATTCGAGTGTTGCCTTTAACAGTGGACCGTACTGTACATGCGGGGTGGTGCGCGCAATTGAGAACAGCTTACAGCTGCCGATTCTGCGCGTTTCTTTACTTCTGCCGACCAAAATGAAGCTCCAATCTACAACTTACTTTTTTTCTTTTTTTCACATTTGCAATGCAGTTATCCTGTTTCTAGTAACACGTTCTTCACATCTAATCATCATCATTATGTGCCTATTTTACGTTGATTGTGTTGATTGTAGGACGAGGGCCTCTCCCTGTGATTTGCAATCCTTCTTGTTTCTTACGACATCTACTAAAATATCGCATATTAGGTCGACACATAAAAAAAAGCTCACAGTGTTTCTTATGTATTCGCCTCCTAAGGAGACTGGAAGTCCAAAGCCTTCTTCTTCTTCTTCTTCTTGACAGTCGATGTATTGATCATTTCTGCATATCGTTGTTCTCTTGTAAGTACCCTGTTGAGTATATCATCAAATCTTCACTGCATTTTTAGCGTCTTTTCATCTCTTTCTTTATTCTTACACTATTGGCTTTGTTTTCAAATAAACACGTGAAGTTTTCGTCCTGTTACTTTCGCATTACCGATTATCCCGATTTCCTGAGCATTTTCCGCCATGCACTTTTCGTCGAATCATCGGCACGTGACGCATGTACACTTGTGCTGTATTTGAATGTGACTATAGTATGCTTACCTGACAAGGTACAGGCCCTAAAGCTGAATCTGCGGGTTGCTTTATAGCCACAATAGACATGTGTTTATGTAAATGTTAAAATTAGAAGAAAAACAAACGTTCGAACATTATTTGATTTCATATACGCAATGTGGTATCAGGACAGCCGCGCATTACAAGGTTATCTTCTATATGTAAACGTATGTTTAATACATTCCCAAGAGAAACAAATGAGCGTAAATGTCCCAATTTAGAAATCAACTCTCTGACACCGAAGTTCAGAACTGTAAAAGGATGAAAGTCGGGTCGAGTTGGTTAAGACGCCTTGTCCTAGCGCTTTCTTTGTCCTGTGTTCCCGTATTCTGCACTGCTTTAACTTCAGAACAGCGTATCAAAGTTTTCTTCGGCAAAGGTGGTGCCCCCCCCTCCCCCAGATAACCGCCATACTTACTTTTTCCTAGAAGTGAACTTACTCGAGTTTTGTCATCACTAGCTTTCTTACTAAAGGAATACTACTACTACTACTACAACTACTACTACTACTACTACTACTACTACTACTACTACTACTACTACTACTACTACTACTACTACTACTAATAATAATAATAATAATAATAATAATAATAATAATAATAATAATAATAATAATAATAATAATAATAATAAATGATTTATTTATTTATTTAAAGGGCCAAGGAACAACCGCAAGGTGTTGGCGCTAGCGCGCACAATAAAAAGTGACTAATAAAAAACAATACACACTATACACTCTTCAGGAAAACATACAAGAAAAAGAACAAAAATGTACAACAAGCCAACTAGAATAGCGCATCGTGGCAAATATAGACGGACAGTGACAAATACGATTCACATACAACCATGCGCAAGGTAGACTGAAAGACAGAGAAGCATAAAGGGATTTGTACATTGTATGACACTTAGTTAAAAGAGCGAATTTCGGAAGAAAACAATTACTGCGAGATAAGAAAAACATCGAGATCAAGACAAAAGATCATTACGATGATTTTGTATCCTGCGGACCATTGTGTGTTGGCCTCGTCGGGCAGGTACACGAAACTGGCTATGCTCTCTGGTTATCTCACGCGGAGTTGGAAAATTAATAAAACTGAGCAGTGTAGAGAAGGATATGATACCGTACACAATCGAGCTTGAAGAGACATAGCGTGTCAGTGTAATTTCGTTCGCAGTAAAGTGATGGCAATGACAATAATCCAGGGATAGAATGAGATCCAGAGCCATTTGTAGCGAAGCGATAGTAAATTTGTATGCGCTTAGTGTTTTTTTTTTCCTGAATGCGCTGAATGGAAGCACTATTTCATGTGGAAGATGTCATTCTACATTCCAGACGAATGTTCAAGTTGGGGAAGACCTAAATGGTGTTAAGGCTATATAATCAATACTGAAACTTAACTCTTGAAGGAAGATAAAAACTCAAAACTTAAGAAGAGCAAACAGAGAGCCGAAGATTTAAAAACATGGTTGATCCCTCCGTCATAGGAGTCGGAATAACACGAAAGTAAAGCGTGCGCTTACAGAAGTAACTGAATGCTTACTGTACATTGATATAAGAGAGTTTGCACAATGTATATTGATGTCTGGCAGCTATAGCATCGTTTAACGTGTATGCAACCACTTTGATGATTGGTGGTACATCTCCACCCGACGACTAACGTCCATGTTAAATGATTAAACAAACTCTTGTGGTAGCTGTAGTAGTTAACGGTGAAAGCGTAATCAGAGAACGAGGTGTGATAGCCAGAAGAGCGTCGCATATTGGACGCAGAACTTGGTCGCCATACCGCGGCATGTTAAAATATGATTGAACACCACGGCCGGACTAGAGGGAAACGCCTCGGTCGTGCCGCCTCGGTAGCCCGGCCTCGATTTTTCTCGGGGCGAGCTCGTGAGCGTGGAACGCGGCGTTACAGCCAGGTGAGGCACGCGCGCGTCGCAGTGCTATTAAATGCGAAGCATTTCTTAGCGAACTTCTGCGAGTTTGAGCGTATCTATCTATCTATCTATCTATCTATCTATCTATCTATCTATCTATCTATCTATCTATCTATCTATCTATCTATCTATCTATCTATCTATCTATCTATCTATCTATCTATCTATCTATCTATCTATCTAGCCGCCCACGACTTTGGGCTCTCCTGGCCGTTTCGTTAATAGGATATACACCAAAATTGGTATGGCGTAACGTGCCTTTATGACGAACATAAATGACAGGTCATAACAAGAAAATCATGATATCCATGTCATGAACGACATGATTTACATGCCACTGTTTTGGTGCTCTTGCGGCCGTTTCGTTAGTTTGATATATATCAAAATTGGTATGGCGTGACAATAGTGTATGACGAACACAAGTGACAGGTCCTAACGTGCAAATTATGACACGCATATCATGTACAGCATGATTTACATTCCACGCTCATGGTGCGCTCGCGGTCGTTTCTATAGCTTGATATACACCAAAATTGGAATCGCGCGACGTGACTGTGTGACGAACACAAATAACAGGTGGTAACATGAAAATCATGACACGGATGTCATGCACAGTATGACTTACGTGCCACGCTCATGGCGCGCTGGCGGCCGTTTCGGTAGCTTGATATACACCAAAATTGGTATCGCGTGACGTGACTGTGTGGCGAAAACAAATAACAGGTGGTACCATGAAAATCAGGACACGCATGTCATGCACAGCATGACTTACGTGCCACGCTCATGGCGCGCTGGCGGCCGTTTCGCTAGCTTGATATACACCAAAATTGGTATCTCGCGACGTAACTGTGTGGCGAACATAAATAACAGGAATTAACATCAAAATCATGACACGCATGTCATGTAGAGCATGACTTAAGTGCCACACTCATGGAGCGCTAACGGCCGTTTCGCTAGCTTGATATACACCAAAATTGGTATCGCGTGACGTGACTGTGTGACGAACACAAATAACAGGAGTTTACATGAAAATCATGACACGCATGTCATGCGCAGCATGACTTACATGTCACGCTTATGGCGCGCTGGCGGCCGTTTCGCTAGCTTGATATACACCAAAATTAGTATCGCATGACGTGACTGTGTGACGAACACAAATAACAGGAATTAATATGAAAATCATGACACGCATGTCATGCACAGCATGACTTACATGACACGCTCATGGTGCGCTGGCGGCCGTTTTGCTGGCTTGATATACACCAAAATTAGTATCTCGCGACGTGACTGTGTGACGAACATAGATACCAGGTGGTAACACGAAAATCATGACATGCATGTCATGTATGTGTTAGCAATTTTTATTAGCGGGTAGCTAGCGCCACCGATCCTGTGCGCCATGACCAGCGGTGTGGCTTGAGACTAGCCTGGTGGTGGGATTGTCCTATTGAGAGAGTGTGCGCGTTCGTGCGACGGCGCGGTTGTGCGTATGTGAGCGCGAGAGACCGTGAGTGTGAGTTCGACGGACGCTATGTGTGTCCCCCCGTGCGACGAACTTCAGTACGTGTGTTCCTTCGTGTGAGCATTTCTTTTTTTCAACTTATTAAAACCATTTTTTATTTACCAAGCCATCCTGTGATTTGTGAGTCCCGGATTTCCAACATCTCAGAAGTGGGATTGGATTACAAGGCCTAACGAACTGAGCGGCACCATGAACAACCAGGACGTTCGGAGTGAAGACGCCCGAGCCGGTAGCGACAACGAGAGTGGTGTTACTGGTGAGACTGTGCGTGAGGTGCATTCTCCCGTGGGTGCCGGCCAAAGTGATGGTGTTACCGTGCGCGAACTTTTGAACGCTCTTATGGAAAAGGACCGCGTCTTAACGGCGTTGCTCGAGCGCTTGGCTCCGTCAGCGACGCCACAGCCCGTGTCCGCGGGAACGCCCGGTGGAATCGCTGCGTTCCAGGTAATGCCCGACCTCAGCAACAACATACCAAGCTTCGACGGTTGCGAGGACGCACCCTCAGCAAGGGATTGGATTGAAAATCTCCGTACAACTGCGACGCTACACAGCTGGCCTGAGTCTTTCATGCTTGAGACCGCCAAGTCCCGCTTGACCGGACCGGCAAGAGACTGGCTGCGTTCGAGGAGGTCCGAAATCAAAACTTGGAGGGATTTTGAAGAGCGCTTTCGGCGTACCTTTGTGAGCCAGACGCGCGCGGCGGAACGCTGGCGCAAAATGCACGAGCGCGTGCAACAGCGCAACGAAAGCTCAGTCGTCTATTTCCACGCCAAGGTGCGGTTGTGCAAGGAGGCGAACTTGGATTTCTGGGACACCCGTGAGCAGATAATCACAGGACTACGTTCGAAACAACTCAGCACGATGTTGCTCGGAAAAAGTCATGAAGACGACGACGACATCTTGCACGATATTCAAGAGTTCGAAAGGATTGAGCGTGAAAGGCAAGAGTTTTTCGGTTCAACACGTGACCGTAAAGCGGTGAGCGACGACACACGTGCTCAGAATACCAGCGTGTTGCATGCAAGAAAATCAGTCGACGAGGGCAGTACCAAGGACAGGCGACCCCCTCTGTCTAATGAAGTGGGAGAACGAAAGTGCTACAACTGTGGCCAGTACGGCCATATAGCGAGAGACTGTCCGCAACCAAAACGGCCGATGAAGTGTCTTCGCTGCAATGGAGTAGACCACACGCAGCGTCACTGTAAGGTGGTACTGCAGCGTAATGAAGCAAACACAGTAACTGGGCCAGTATGTGAAATCAAGAGCCCAAGCGTGTTGCTGAAGGAAGTCACTATGAATGGAAGGTTCACTGTCGTTGGGCTCATTGACACAGGCAGTTCTGGCTGTCTCCTGCGTGCCTCCGCAGCAGCGCGATGTGGCTTAGAAATCGTTCCCGAGACAACAGCCCTGTATGGTTTTGGAAATAGCACCGTGCCTGCGGCAAAAAGCATTGGAAAAGGCAAGGCCGATTTATGCATCGATGGTGTTTTGGCAAAGGACATACCCATACTCGTAGTCCCAGATGAAGCTCAATCTGTCGATTTATTGGTCGGAAGGACATTCACAGAGTTGCCTTACATCACGTATGCAAGAATGGGAGGTTCTCTGCGGTTTTGGCATTGTAGTGATTGTCCGTTTGCTCATCTGGAACCTGATGAAAGTCACCAAAGACTGCAATTGAGAGCCAAGGAGGAGTGCGTACTCCAGAGGGACACCGTAAACTGGATTACACTGTGCACGGAGCAAAGGATCACCACTCCCGTCGTATACAGACACTGTGGTCAAGATGTCCTGCTCGACATGAAGCTCGGAGAAGTTACTGTTCCTGTGCACCCAGTGGGTGACGGACAGGCCTTCATACAAAAGAGTCAACCGCTTGGACGAGCTACACCAGTAGAGGTACTACAGGTTTCTCCACGAAGGTCCATTTTGGATGACGCGGAGCAGGGAAAGAAAGCGGTGAAAGAGGCGCCTGTGCCAACTGAACGACAGCCGATACGACGCTGTGACGTGAGCGTTGGACCCTCTGTGACAGAGTCCCAGTATTTAGAACTCGTGGATGTTTTGAACGAATTTCGAGAATGCTTTGCAATGACCCCAGCAGAATTGGGCTGCACAAGTGTGTTGAAGATGGACATTGTAGAAGTGCCGGGTAGCACTCCTGTTGCACTGCGTCCACATCGAACAAACGCCGAAGGGCGAGAAACAACCCGAAAAATTGTCAAGGAATGGAAGGACCTCGGCATAGTGACCGAGACGAACTCCGATTATGCCAGCCCTGTGCTCGTAGTAGACAAAAAGAATGGGGAAAAGCGCCTTGTTATCGACTACCGAAGGCTTAACGCGCAAACCGTGAAGGAGAAGTATCCCCTTCCCAACATAGATGATCAGTTCGAAGGCCTAGCGGGAGCTACCTACTACACAGTTCTGGATTTGGCTCAAGGCTACTTGCAAGTGCCCTTGACAGAAGAAGCCAAGAAGAAAACAGCGTTCATCACTCAAGACGAAACTGGTCAATTCGAAAGAATGATTTTTGGTCTTACAAATGCGCCTGCCGTGTTCCAACGGCTTATGAATCGAGTGCTCGGACCACTAAGGGGTGAAATCGTGCGGTGCTACCTAGACGACATCCTCATACCGGCAAAAGATTGGAGTGAAATGGTCGTGCGATTGCGTCAAGTCCTGCAGGCATTCAGAGATGCGGGTTTGACACTGAGACTCAGCAAGTGCTCATTTGCGAACGACCATGTGGACTTCCTGGGATTCCGTCTGATGGGAGGACTAGTACAGCCAGGCGAGGTCAAAACAAAGGCAATATCCGAGTTCCCAAGGCCAAGGAATGTGCATGAGGTGAGGCGTTTCCTCGGATTGAGTGGATTCTTCAGGAAGTTCATTCACAAGTACGCCTTGGTTGCTGAACCACTCACAAGACTAACCAAGAAAGATGCAGTATTTGAATGGAAGTCGGACCAAGAGAGCAGTTTCCAAGATCTGAAGGAAAAACTTACGTCAAAGCCAGTGTTGCAGCTGTTTGATCCAAAGGCAGAAACCGAATTGCACACTGACGCCAGTTCCAAAGGGTTAGCAGGAATGTTGCTCGAGAAAAAGGGTAACAATTGGCACCTTGTGTACTGTGTAAGCAAGAAGACAACTGAATCAGAAAGCAGATATCATTCCACAAGATTGGAACTGATGGCCATTGTGTGGTGTGTTGATCGACTGCGATTCCTACTTTTGGGCATACATTTCGCGGTGGTCACAGACTGCCAGGCCCTGATTTATTTGAATGCACAGCGAACACAGAAACCACAGATTGCACGATGGTATGACCTCATTCAGGAATTTGACTTCACAGTAAAGCATCGGCCGGGTACACGGATGGAGCATGTCGACTCTTTGAGTCGAGAACCAGTGGAGTGTCCGACTGATACCATGGATGATCTTTTGGAGAGACGCGTTGAGGTGTGCCTGACCTGTAGTCTGGAAGAGTTGCCACTCAAAGAGGAGACAAAGAGTTACGAGAACTTATACGAATACTTGAACAGCCGGAACGTGACCGCTCGAGAGAAGACAAGAACAGAACAAAGGACTATGTGCTCAAGGATGGTCGACTCATGCGGATCATCGACTCTGACAAAGAGACGGTAATGAAGTTTGTGCTACCGAAGTGCATGAGGAAAGCAGTTGTGGTCCGATGTCATGATCTGCTTGGTCATTTTCTGTGGACCGAACTGTGGCAAAGATCCAGGAGACGTTCTGGTTCCCTCGGATGCGCAACTACGTGCGAAAGCACATCTCACAGTCGAAGGTGTGGTCGGCAACAAGTAATACGTCTCATGTGGACGACGACGAAGAATCCGAGCACCAACCGCGGATCAGTGCGAATAACCCTTGGCCGTTTGACGCCCACGCAGGCAACGGGTACTACCTGCCAGACTACGCGACTGTGTGCTGTGAAACTGCTATCTTTTTTTTTTTGCAACCACCTTAACGAGGACGTTAAGGCTTCAGGACGGCCGAGTGTTAGCAATTTTTATTAGCGGGTAGCTAGCGCCACCGATCCTGTGCGCCATGACCAGCGGTGTGGCTTGAGACTAGCCTGGTGGTGGGATTGTCCTATTGAGAGAGTGTGCGCGTTCGTGCGACGGCGCGGTTGTGCGTATGTGAGCGCGAGAGACCGTGAGTGTGAGTTCGACGGACGCTATGTGTGTCCCCCCGTGCGACGAACTTCAGTACGTGTGTTCCTTCGTGTGAGCATTTCTTTTTTTCAACTTATTAAAACCATTTTTTATTTACCAAGCCATCCTGTGATTTGTGAGTCCCGGATTTCCAACATATGGTATGATTTAGATGCCACGCTCATGGTGCACTCCCGGCCATATTGTTTACTGGATATATACCTAATTGGTATGGCATGACAAGAGCGCGTGACGAACAATAATAGCAGGTCACGCTTCGTATATATGTAGCAGAATATATGTTTCATTAGCATGGCATATACCAGATTATACACGCATGCATGTATGACAATCTCCCGATATATAGCGAACTAGATGTCACGACATGATTGGCTTCATAAGCCTCAATGACAAACAAGACGATGTATGCAGCTTCGCATACATCGCATTACCTCGATTCCCACACTGCGTGGGATCTGCCGATTTTTTTTTTTTGTGTATTAGCGTGATGCTATGAGCTAGGCCGACGCTTTTACTACGCTTGGGAAAAGGTCGCCACCTCGCGGTGTGTTAAGGCGTTGACAAAATTCAACTTATATTCAAAACGCGCCGAACGGGACGGACGCGTAACGCGTTGCAGGTAATAGTCGCGGAGGCCGCAGCAATGACGAAATACCTTACCACTCCCAGTGGTCAACACCACCCAGCTGACCGGGAGAGTGGTAGATATAAAAGACGCGTTTGTAACGCCTCCAGAGTCTGTGACCGTGGCGCAGTGGATAGCGTGCCCGGCATCTATTGTGTCGGACCGTGTGGTCGTGGGTTCGATGCCCGTTGACGGTACCTTTTTTCTTTGCCATCTGATCATGTATATTTTTTCGACGTCATTTCCGTGACGGAAATACGTCACTGAAGTCTTGGTGGACCCCGGCATAAAACACTTTCGTGTTAAAATAATGGCCAGCTCCCCTTGCACTGATGTACCTACTAAGGCGTATTTATGCAATTCTGCAAAAGGGTGTAAGACTGGGCGGGTTTGTTCAGGTTCATAGTTTAAAGCAACGCAAAATACGGAAGCACAAAGCAAAGAAGACCACAGGACAAGCCACTGAATCCAAGCGCCAACTCCTGTGGTCTTCTTTGCCTTGTGCTTCCCTCTTTCGCGCTGCTTTAAACTACAAGTATATTGCGAAAATAATTCCCATAAACGCCATGTTCATGCGCTGCCTAAGAAACATAAAGCAGTAAGGGTTACAGCGACATGAGGAATAAGGCGCAGCGAATTCACTATGTCCACTGCTGCCCGGCAAGTTGCCTAAGACGACACCCCACTCTGAACTGAGGAAACAGTTGTGGATTGATATTCTGAGCCACAAGACGTGTTCAGTAACATAGCAGGCTTGGGCTATGTTTACAATGCTCCTTCTAACCCTCAATGTGGCAAACAAACACCATATCGCTGCATGCGTCGGCGTTTTCTCCATAGCACCTTTGTTACCCGCAAAACGCTGGCCTGAACGGAGGTAAACACAGACGCAGCGAAACGTGACCTGGTTTTCTGAAGCCCTTTAGATAGCAGGACGGAGAAGTTGACCCGAGCAAGCATAACAGAGAAAGAAAATCCACAGCCATACTTCCAGTACCTTGGATATACGCAGCAAAGCGCACAAAAATTGTTGACACTAAGTGAACTTCTTGGCATGTGTTCATACCCAATGTTAGTTATACGCGTATACACACACACACACACACACATATATATATATATATATATTCTTTTTATAAAAGATAACGTGGGAGAGAAACGAAGGCTTCATCAAAATGGAAAGTTTGCTAACAGAGGCGTAAGCGGAAAATCTTTTTTTCGGAAGGGGGAAGGGTGGAGTGTTCGTCCACCCTTTATGCGCGTTTGCACGTTGTTTGTATGTGCGCCTGTATATATACACATGCAAAAGTGAGAAATTTAGGGGGTGGGGTGGGGGAGGGTAGGTAAAACACTCAATGTCCCACTGCCCTCTCACTGGCTGCGCCTATGTTTGCAAACTTTTTTATACCTAAGCACTGCCGTAGCCAGAGAGGTGGTGATGGTGGTTCGAGACCCGCCTCCCCCCTACATTTTTCAATTTTGCATTTGTATATATATACAGGCCCACACACAAACGCACGCACGAACATGCATAGCATATCGTTGCCAACCCCAGCGCCCCACACACACACAAAAAAGAATTTCTGTCTACGCTATTGCACCTAATTACCCTAATAAGACGCTATTACTACTGGAATACACTAGTAATTGCTCATTACTCTCTCATAACAAACCAGAAATGCGAACAAAACGCTTGCATTCCTCATACATAGTGAAAAGAAAAATAAATTATGCGCCCTTCCTCGAATAACGGCGAAGGATACGTAAAATATGCGTCATGTCCTTAGTGCTTAAGTATGATTTGTTTATTCTGATGGTCTGCTGATGCAACCATCAATTCTCTGTGCGATCCGTGGCAGGGAAGTTTGTGCTCTATTGTAAGTTTATTTTCGCCTCTGGTGATGAGGAAGAAACAGTTAGGGGTTACCTCAGTGCGACATTTTGGTTTGGTTTCATGTTATCGCGTTCGAAAGTACGAAAACACAAAAAGGCACACGCACGTACTGTTTATATGAAAAATAATCACCTTAAATTAAATCTTCTCTTATTGTCTTTAAGGTCTTCTGTTATTGCTTTCATTATAAGGTGCTAAAAGCCGCTGCTACCCCAATAATTATCTACTAATAATACTGCATGAAAGTGTGAGATTGTGCTCATTGAAAATCACCGCCTATGCACTCCGTACAAATCGCTAGCCAGCAAAGCAGAAATGCTCGGTGAGTAGTGGGTCTTGCACAAATCTGTGACACATGCTCGCTAGGAATTTTTCGCGTACATGCGATAGACAAATTTTGTTTGGCCCTATATACAGCCCAGCTGTAAAGAGAACAATGGTCGCATTAACCGTCTGAATGATAATACAAATGCTGTGTCTTCTCTTGATGAAACAACAGTTTTCTATTTGAGGCCGTAGCGCAATAACAGTACCCGCCCGTATCGCCAATTGTGAATGAAGTTTGTTCTTCGATAAAGTTAGAACAACTCGAGAAAAAAGAATGCCCAGACGGAGGGATTTCGAGTTTTAGGAACACCTCAAGGAACTGGCACGATTCCATGTCGAAGGAACTTGAGATTGAGTATTGTGTTTGTACTTGTGCCGAATATCTCTTGCCACAGTGCGATGAACAAAAGAACAGCTATAACTAAAACGGACTTAGCTATTTTCGACTGTCATCGGATCTTCGCTCGCAATCCTTCAAGCACCTGATCGAAACTCCAGCGCTTTTTGCCATTAAGTACTCACGTCCCTCAAGGTGCGCTCAACTTCGGATAAAAGAAGTTGACGTCAGTTATCTTTAGCGGAAGACTTCGCAAAAAGGTCATCACATCGAGTTTGACGCGAATGAAGTGTCAGGAAGAAAAAAAATGCGCGGGGAATTCTACGCCGGCGAACGACATGAATTAATACGGATGCCCCTTCAATCGCAAAAAAACCTCACAAACAAGCAAACAATCAAACACAAACAAAACCACTCTTCTATGTGCCAGTCATCCTGTATGTTAAAACATGGCCATTCTGGAGCGCGCGTCTATGTAATTCAGACGGAGACGCACGCTGTAGATGTACCTTGGTTGAAATCTAACTTGTTTTTTCATATACACTGCAACATCTTATGAAAAGTTCTGTAGAAATACAATTTTTTTCCAATGAAGTATGTTTTGTTCTCAAATAAAGATGTAAGGCCGCATGAAACGAAAAAAAATACTTCTGCGATGTGCTTGAAATGCAGTCGAGCTGCCTCTTGAATTTCCAAGTCTGCCCTTAAAAAAAGAAAAGAAAGAAAAGAGAAGAAACGAAAGACGACACGTTATAGATTAGGATATACATGGATGCACCGAAGACGTGGTGCTTTGCGTCGTAACTACTATATTTAGAAGCGCCCTCGGTGTATACTAATCAACGTGATGCACCCGTCTGATTAAAAACGTGTTTCGGTGTTCTTTCAATAAGGCACGGAAGAAGTTTATATCGTTGATACTATTTCCATTATCGAGTCCTTTTGTGAGCCTGCATAGCTGTCCATATAGAGTTGAAAGGATATATGTTGTATACAATATTTGAACGTGTATGCCGGGCGCATTCTTTATAATCGCCAGGATGCAAAAAGTAAAAAAACCACTGAGGGACTAAAAAGAAAACGCGGGTTGGCTTTGACTAAAGGCATATTGTGAAAAACTGAAAATTTTCGTGCGAGTTGTAGTACTGCTTTAGGCACAGTTTAAAAAAAACACTTAATTCAAAGAGTGTCGCATCTTCCAGTATCACCGGCGCGCCGTACACTCTAAAAAAAAGGAGGGAGTCCTTTGCCACCATTTTGAGTCCTGGCTTGCCGCGTATATCCGCCTCTTTCAAAGGACACGCGAACTCTCTTTGGAGATCACTATATTTTCGTACAGGAGTCGTGGGAGACAAAAGAGAGTTAAAGTGTTCTTTAAAGGTGCGAAATATAGGATAACGTGTCCCGCGCTCTACCGCTTGAGCAACGGCGGCGGTCGTCCTCTCGTCCACCTTATCGGGTTTTTATGCACATAAATACCCGATAAAATGGACGAGACGACGACCGCCGCCGTAGCTCAATTGATAGAGCATTGGGCGCGTTATCCGAATGTTGCAGTTCCGGTCCCTACCGGCGGCAAGTTGTCTTTTCGTCCACTTTACATTCTTCACAATTATATCTCAATTACCACAATACTGTTTAAACAGTACAATTACTGTCCCCTATGCCTTCCATGGCTTGATTATCTTTTGGTTTTTCATTAAGGTTCCTTTAAAGAGAGTCACAGACGTGGCAGGCAAGTCAGGACTCACCGAAAAACTAGCACATAGTCTTTTTTTTTCTTAGCGTGCAGGAAGAAACCTAGAGCTCAACGAAATACGTTGATGAGTTGTAATGAGTGCGTGTTAATAACAACATTTTACGCACAAAATACATTCGCAGGCCTATTTTTTGTTTTCGCATCCACTCAGGAACACTGTAAGTCGTCTTTCTTGTGTTTGCATCCACTAACCTACTATCTCACTGTGCTGAACCGTCTTCATTATGCTGTCTTTATGTGTTTGTGTTTCATGCACTAGCAGTTGCTGCGGAACCTAAAATTCCTCGTTTTGTTTTTCAACCCGTTCTTTTTTCGGAGACGAGGATGGTGTAGTCTGGAACTTGTTAGCATGGGATATGAAGTCAAACGATAGTGATGGAAAGAATTCCAAGCGCGTTCTCGCAGACAACAAACAAGAGAAAGGCAACGGCTCGTGCAGACTAGATCGGTGCGGATATGAAAACATATCATATAATATTCTGGCAGCTTTTCTGCGCAATCAGTGGTCAGAAATTTAACGCCACAGCTTTAAAGGCCAACTCCGGTGATTTTTTGGTCATGTCAAAGTAATGGAACTCTTCGGCAAAGTGCAAACGATTCTTGTGTGTCTTGTGTGTGGACATTGTTGTCATCACGTGGACATTATGTATGAAGTGTGAACATTCCTTTTAAATGGACATTGCCGTGAGTGAGTCTACTTTTATTTATAAATTCGTGACGCTGATTAATAAGTAAGGGAAGAGGAGTAGCCGGAGCCATGTATAGGCACCAACCTCTCCTTAAACACATTTAATAATAAAAAAATGGTGCTTTTATGTTCCTGAGACGCTCCTTTTACGGGCCCGATAGCAGAAATACTCGGCAAATTGGAGAATAATTTTAAATAAGCAAAAAAGCGCTACACCGAAAACGAAACCCAACCGAGTGTACTGTCTACGTATGACGTAGACGTTGTTACGAACAAACCGGAAGTCGGGCAAGGCATGCCGGTCACGCCGGCGCGGAGTATGAAAACTGTGACAGCCGGGACGAGCAGGCGCACAGTGGAGAGGTGAGCATGCCGCGCATCAGCTGTAATGTCAGCGACTGACAGTGCCGCGTCTGATAATGACAGTGTCTCGGCCAGCACAGCAGACGCTCGCTGTAGCGGCCGAAGTTAGCGGTGCCCTCGGCTGCGTCACTTCCGCCGCCTTTCCAATACTGACGTCACAGACGCAATGTTGCCAATAATTGTGGGAAGCTAGGAGGGCGTTTGCAACCAATCTGCGCATGTCTCAAGCCTGTAATTTGGCATAAATGACGGAAACGTGCAAAGGAACGTACCCAGCGAATTTCATTGAGATCCATCGACCTCGAAAAATCGCCGGAGTTGGCCTTTAAGAGCTTATTTCGCAGAAATTCTGGCGTCAGCGGCAGCGTCGTCGCTTGTGAGCAAAAATATCGCTAGCGTTGCTAGTGCCTCCATAAGGAAAGTCTGAGTGAGCAGCACCAGTTGGCGGAGCTTTCAGGCCCCAGAATGGAAATGCGGCCGTTTCTTTGGATATCCAGCGCCGAATACTCAGCGGACATCACTGTGTCACCCCACATAGACGAGAACACAATACTGGAGTTCAGTGCACGTAAAAACGCATCCGGACGGCAGATTCACACCGCTTCGCAAAGCCGAACTGTTCTGTCGAAGTGCGCCTGGTATGAGGTAGGCGTTCAACCAAATCGGTTGTTGTTGAGGAGGTGTGACTGCCAAACTTCTGATACGTTCGCGCTGTACTATATATTCAATATATGTAGCGTTGCGATTATAAATACGCGTCAGATATCGAAACCACGTTGTCCTGCGCGACAACGCTGCTGGTTTCTTCAGCTCATTTTAGAACCGGGCATCTCTATACTCTTCGCAATTGTGTGTTTCTTCGGTTTTTTTTTTTTTTAAAGACGCAGGCATGGGCATGTACTTACATGAGCAGTGCGCTGCAAAACAAACAAAAAGGAAGTGATCGCGCCTTTCAACTGTATGCAAACAGAGCAGCCTGAATACGTAATTCTTTTTTGTTCACACAGATTACTAATAATCCTTTGTGGACGTAGTGCATCGCGAGGATTTAGTATTGTCGTTCTGATTTTCTTGAACGCTGTATGTGTGCATTCCTTGACATACCCTTTTAAAATATTATGCTCTTTGCTTTCGCATCCCACGGAGGCGTTGAATTACCGTGCACTGTTGCGTTCAGCATACGAGAGCCCACGATCAGCGCAAAGATGAGAGCCACAATCCACGGAACAAAGAGCTCCACCCACGGGTATTGGCTCCGTAACTTTAGCTCCGACGTGTTCGCTGCGTACGCTGAATGAAGAAAGCAAAATAAAAATAAAGGGGGAGGAATAAGAGAGTGTAAAGCAGAGGGCAGACACAACGCGCGGACTATGTACAGAGTCGTCCACATTTAAGCTGAACACCTCATTAGTATTCAAGACCTCATTGAAGCTGTTGTTTAATACATAATTCGGAAAATCATTACTGTGTTTGTCGACACCATGATTAGACGTTCTATAACGGGCATTGCACTTGTGAAATATAAGAAACGTTCTAGTTTTACCGGTTTGAATACTAATGAGGTGTTCAGCTTAGATGTGGTCAACCCTGTACATACGTCGGCGCACACTGCCTTGCGAAGCTTGCATATATAGAGATGCCTATTGGGGCCTTTGCGCCGTTCGAGTTTCGTGTGGTGGCACTGATTTTTCGCGGACGCGCGCAGCAGCGTCTATGGCACTGATGTTTAATACAAGTGCTGCTCATCTTAAACCATCGACGGATCCTTACCCAGGTTTATCACATAAACCATCGCTTTGGTCAATCAGCAACACCGACAAGCAAATGTTGATCATTCATGCTGTCTCACCCGTGCGCGACATCCTTTTGTTAAAACACGACTGCTCGAGCGACCGTGGTTGAAAAATGCATATATCAAAATTTTATTCGGCAAGTCTAGCTTATATTGCAGACAAGGCATCTACATTGCACGGGGAAATAAGACCTGAGGTTGAAGAGCGACATTACGCGCGCGATGGTCATTGCCGAACTAAAGAGCAGTGTCGATCTTGTTGACGAAACAAGTTCGCGTCGGTACTTTTCTTCATTCAGATAAGCAATACATTTTGAATGTCCCTTAGATAGCGCTACATTTTGAATATCCCTTATTGCAGAAACTTTTGGGAGAATTAAGAATAGGTTTCAAAAGGTAGAAAGAAGGACGATAACACAATCCTTAAAATATAACTGCCATAGCCGGCATGCGGCTTTAGTCGGGACAGGTGTGTAATGTACAAATTAATGAAGCTATTCTCTAGCAAATTTTCGACCTACCCCATAGGCACATTGTCGGAAAATGCCTTGCCACTGTTTTTGCAACGTCACCACGAAAGCAACGTTAGGACGAACAAGTAATTTAAATGTATGAAAAAAACTCTGGCCTGATTAGAAAAGAGGCAAAACCATGATATCATTTAGGGCAATTAAAATATCAACGTTAAAAGCAACAGAAAAATACTTTGATAGCTAAAAAATCAAGTACTCTAACTCAATGAAAAACGTTAAAAACATAGCATGCCTCCAAATGAAACGTGGACGAGCTCCAAGGTTTGGTAATTTTCCGACGTATTCTTCGTTTGGACTAGCAGAAAAACGCGGGGACACAACAGCACCTGAAAAGGCTAAGAAAAAATATTCTTTCATTTTCAAACTGTGAATCCCTACCGACTTATTAAGTTCTTTGACGTTCTGTTCGGCCTCCATATCGGCGCTGTCTTCGCCGTCAGCGTTCCTTTTCTGCATCTCATGGTGTACGGGCACTTTATGAAAGAGTCCTTTGATATTTCCTTTTGTTGCTAAGAAAGCCGGAAATCCGCGCCGTGCTGCGCATTTACTTCCATGGGCATCAAGGATGCGCACGGTGTGTAGTACGAGTACGCAGCTGCAGTGCCAATTCTAGGGACGGACGCATGCGCAATGCCCTAGAATTGTTCCAGCCCCGTTTATATTATACATGGTTCAGCTTCTCTGGTCAACTTTCCCGAAGTCAAGAGACAGATTTTGCAAAAACTGAAAAATTTTACTATAGAGTCATGCCTCCGAGAATCGCAAATGCCAGTTTCTTCTTGATGGTTTAATCTGAATGCATTACTTCTCACGAATGAATGAAATTTGACGCGGCGAGGAAAAATCGTCGACACGTTTGTGCAACGTGTTTTTCGTATTCTGAATATTCTCGGTTCGCATGAGCAGACGCACAACAAAGGCGCTAGAATGCATCGTTGCGTTATTTGTCTTCATTTTTCGTTTTCGTTTGCAAGAGACGAATTGTAATAAAAAGACGGAGCAACCCGGCTCAGGGATAAATGACGCGAAACACGAAGGACGTGAAATATGCTTTGTTGTCGAGCTGCATGAGCGCTTTTTCTTGAAAGGACCCGGGAGCTCGGCCCTTCGTCAAAAACAGAAAATTCTGCTCCAATTCCTCGCACAAGAGCCAATAAGGGGCCACTGTGCGCTGGGAGCTTCTTCTGATTTAACTGGCATTTGTATTCACTTGTTTATGCGTTTTATACGGTAATTGAAAACAGAACTACAGTCAGTATCCTAAGAAGGAAGAAGAGAAAAGGAGTGAGTTGTTGACTGCACAAAAAAAGTGTTCATACTAGAGAGTGAATCTTAACTCTGTTACAGAATGAGAGATACCTAATGCTGTTGTATCCATAAACCAAACAACAAAAAGAAACCGACACATGATGCGATGGTCGGCTTGACGACCGCTTTTTGGTTGTTTTTGTCAGACGCGCTAACAGTCAATATCGGAACTTTGATATATTAAAAGAAATCTTGAAGACACACTTCAGAGTGAACGTAGTGGCGGCTGGTCGAGTTGGCGTTGCATTTGTGTTGATATCGCATGAGTAAAACTAGCAAGAACAAAGAAAAAAACAAGTACGTCTACTTACAGCTTATCACTGACTGCTTACTGCAACGTCTTCTTACAATTTAAATTGAGTCAAAACTGGTTTTACAGGCCTGTGCGTTTTGAAAATCTCGCACGGTCCCTGCTGCATTAGCCTAAGACGACTCGAAGGCGAAAGCCATCTTATTTTCTTAGACGATGGGTTGATTCTCGCCGCCCTCCCCCCTCCGAAAGCTATCTGCACCTACCGTAGTTTTGCACTGCCTCCAGGATCGGAGGCTTTGCGAGTTTTCTGCACATCACCTGGCTTTGCACTGCGTGCGTGATCGGACAACCTATAACCAAGCGACGATGTCACATGATGACGACGTCATCAAGTGCCGTCACTTGATGTGACGTCACATGGTGATCTCTTCACGTCATGATTGTTTTGCAACACTCGTACTGATTCTCCCTCCTTTCCCCACTCCGAAAGCTTTCTGCTGGTAACGTGGTTTTGCACTGCCTCCAGGATCGGAGGCATTGCAAGCTTTCCGCACCTCACGTGATCTTGAAATACCTCCCTGATCTACCCACCTTTGACCAAGCAATGATGTCATTTGATGACGTCATCATGTGACGTCATGTGGTGACGTCATCACGTCATGGTTGTCTTGCATAACTCGTATTGAGGCCGCCGACGGTAAATTTAACGTTTAAAGAGGCATCTGAGCATTTCGCTTTAATTAAAATTCACGCTTCTGCCGCAAAAGGGAACTCTGAATCACTAACAGGTTTCAGTATGCTGCACTATGAAGGTACAGCGAGAGAGAGAGAAAATGGGCGAGGGGGGGGGGACGCGTTCTCGATTGCATTCTTGATTTGCAGGCACGTCAAGCATCATTCCGCGCGCACGCATATTTATGCCCACTGTTGAGACAGCATTGGTGGCACGTCCGCATAGGCGCGCTCGCGAAGGTAGCATTAGCGAGGAGACCGGGCGTGGGCTCGTTAATCAGCTGCCGACGAGTGACAGCGGACGCGAATGACCCTAGCCGTGTTGACTGTGCAGATTAGTCGAGCTGTGTACTCGCGCGTGACGGGGCCTTCGGATAAGTCAAACAACGCGGCGCTTTATGCCCGCTGTTTTTTCCCGTGCTGGGAAGCAAATGTGAAATAAACTTTGGCGATGTATGCCCCTTTTAGCACAGCATGTAATGATAGCTCAGCAATGACTCTTGCCAGGTAAGTTCAATTGAATTCTAGATTTTTGTTCGCCGAAAGCAAGACGTTATTACTGGTTACCGCTCAATGACAGACTCCGACTTTAATTTGGCGTTTGGTGACAACAACAACAACAACAACAACAACAACAACAACAATAATAATAATAATAATAATAATAATAATAATAATAATAATAATAATAATAATAATAATAATAATAATAATAATACATTAATAATAATAATAATATTAATGATATTAATAATAACAATACTTGGGGTTCTACGTCCAAAAAACATGCCTGACCCTTCCGTCATAGGATCGACATAACACAAAGTGAAACGTCTCTTCACAGAAGTACTTGATTGTTTATTGTGCATTAATCTATGAGAGCTTGTACAAAATATATTGACATTTGGCAGCTCTAGCACCGTTTCACGTGGATGCTCGCCTATTACTCGGGAGCGCGCACAGTTCCGTGTCTTTCCTGAGTTAACGACGCGTCGAAGGAGTGCCTATCGAGCATTAGTGTTTATTATGTGCTAGTTGGTGCCATCTTTGCGCGGGATTCACGATATGCTGTGTCTAGGTATATGTTAAGAACATCAGCCACCGAAAGGGTACATCATGCTCATGGGCGTTAGTCGTTGGTACGAAGATGTGCCACTAGGCGTCAACGTTAGTGCGATGCGTCCACATCAAGCGGTGCTATATCTGCCAAACAACAGTAATCAATCTACAAGTTCTCATATACCAATGCACTATAAACAATAAGCTACTTCTGTGACGACAGGTTTCACGTTCGTGTTATACCGATTCCTATGACGGAGGGATCAGCCATCTTTTTTCTCGAATAAAACAACCAGGCAAATTTCAGCAAAAAATAAATGCTTGATTTTAGGGTTATTTGAGGCGACGCACAACATAAAGTTAATATTTTACAGATTCGAGCACGAACAAAAACGCTGGGTAATTATGTTAGTTAAATTTTAGCGCCTAGACATGGAAAAAAATAGATGTATGTACACACGACTACCCCCAATAAATACCAGGTACAACTTTTCTAAAGAGCGTGGTTTTTTTCTAAGTCTTGGTCCAAGTTAGCTGGGACAGCCGGTATATCTCTGTGGTTCCCCGAACAGCTTACCCAGCGTAGACTAGCGTGCCACGGGCCCTCAGGCCGGCCACTCCGCTTGTCTGCGGTCAAAGTTTCGCTCTCTGCTTCTTCTATTGCCATATCGATTATATGAATGCTTTTCGCCGGTCTGTGCCGTCGCCGTTATGTTCCGTATAAAGTCCAAATCGATAGTACCGCCCAGCGCATTGTATGTTCTACGCGGGAGTAAAAGCACGCAAGCGCTGGGGACGAACGAGGCTGAAGGATAGATTAAATGAGCCAGCCATCTCCGTCGCATGAAGAGTACACGTGATAACATGGTTCCGCGTGCGAGGCCTCAGTCAATGGCTCCTCAAGCAGAGAGCAAAGGACCCGGACATCTTTTTGGAACGTTGGTGGGTAGGTGGGGAGGGGGCTGCGTTGCTCGAGCAGCAACTGCGAACATTGCTCACAACCGCGCGGGCTCGAGCGCTTGCGTGCGTGCTATCTCGACAGACATCAGGAGACGGCTCGTAAACTTGCTGTGCTCTCAGCGCTCCTCGTTTAGAGGACTGACAACACGAAAACCGCTTCGGTCTCTGGACCGGCCGTATTCCCTTAAACCAGCCTTTTGTTGTTACGCGAGATCGGACCCAAAACGTTGGCTGGTAGCCTAACTTCATATAGCATTCCAATTTGTTGCTATTGCATTCATTGCTTCGCCCTTGCAACGAAATTGGGATCTTTTTGGCTTGATCAACCTAATGTTGGCTCCTGCATTCCGCATGAAAAAAAAAAACAGAAAAATAAAACACGCGAACAACGCAAATCCAGCGTGTTTTTTTACGATGCTGCACGCATATGCGTATGCAAATTTTAGCGGCGTCACTATAAAAAAAATGTCGACGCACGTTACGTGCAATCGACACTGCCACTCTTTTTCACGATCGGATTTGTGCTTGTTTCCCAAGCCTCCAGCTTGTGGCAACTACCTCAATTAAGTGCACGAATTCTTGCGCCTTTTCTGCAGTTGAACTCGCAGCGTTTCTTGTTTTTTTTTCTTTCGAGAAACTTCAATAAGCTGTCGGCATTCTACGTTGATGTTGCCATAGCACCGTATTCTCGTATCGCGGTAGTGTTTCAGCAACCGAAACAGGCTGCGTGAGGTCGAAATCTAAAACATGCATCGACGAAGCGAGTTGGCAACAAGCTACTCGCAACAAAAATGTCAAGAAATCTCATGCCTTCTGAGAGCGATTGAGTATACGTAGATTTGTTTTCTGAATTTGCGAAAGCCGATCTCGCGGAAGTTTCGAGAAACTTCCTGCATGGCTATCTTGACTTTGATTCCCAAATTTGCAGAGGCTTTCGAATGCAAGTATGTGGATTTTTCTTTGTAGGAAGTAAACCACGGCCTGGAACCCTTGCCAACGCAGTGCGGCTTTCTAGTTTCTTTTTGTTTTTTTTGTTTCTGTCTCTCTCTTCACTGCAGTAGTTGATGTAGATATCTGAGATTTGTAATCTCGGCTGCAGTGCCGTGATGGTGCATGCTGCGCGACGACTGTACGATGGAAAAATGAACTGATTTGGCAGTACTTCCTTTATATATATATAGCATGTGAACTTGAAAGAACACTCTATAAATGAAGCTTTTCATGCAGTGCTGCATACCATTCTCGTTTTCTTTTTCTTTTGACTTCTTCAAGAAAAATCGTTCCCAGAATCAACAAATTTATTTTCGAAAGTAACAAAGGCAGCGAGTATAGTAGCACGTAAGCAATAGGCTATAACATGAAAGAAGTAGAGGGGAGAAACATAGCTTCCGCAAGTGCGTCCAATTTCCGGGATCCCCGAATAACAAGGCTGCGCTTATAAAGCAAGAGTCATGTTCCTTCCTGTTCGCATTTGCTCAGAGAACTATTGAATTTCGCTGCACCGGTACAGCGTAGAATATGCGGAGTGCAACCGCGTTTCTTTCCCGTCGTTCTGACAAAAACTAATCTGGAGGAGATGGAAACAAGCGTGTTTCTTTCGATCTTTTCTACGGTTTGACTACCGTCCTTGGTTGCCCGGTTATAAACAACGTCTACCTCGTATGTGTGCTGAGAGATTGTCATCGTTTTCCTTCAACTGTAAAACTCGTTTGTGCTAGCCTCGCCAGCACCGAACGAGATATACTAGACCAGGGGTCTCAAACACGCGGCCCACGGACGTTTCCCAAACGGCCGGCGTCTTCATATCCATATATCCACATATACATTCGGAAATTATCCATATATGAGATATGGGAAATGCGTAGTTTAAAATAACAGCGTTCGGTAACAATATGTCACCGGCCGCTGGTATTAATCCCGGCCGCGGCGGCCGCATTTTCGATGGAGCCGAAATGCTAGAGGCCCGTGTGCTTAGATTTAAGTGCACGTTAAACAAGCCCAGCTGGCCGAAATTTCCGGAGCCCTCCACTACAGCGTCTCTCATAATCATATCGTGGTTTTCGAATGTAAAACCCCAACAATGATTATTATTATTATGCTTGCTGCTACAATCTTTCTCGCCGATGAGCATATAATATTTTTTCTTTTACTTGATTCGTTAACAAAACGCAGTGAAATAGCTGTGAACGGCAGTTTACAATGAATGTAGAGCCGCTCGTCGACTATTTTTTCTTTGAAAGCTGCGAAGGTGCCCAATGATACATGGATATCACGAAGTCGCATTAACGTATCTGCATAAGAGCAGAACCCGAAGTACTCAATAAAAAAGCTTGGGTTTTTACCGATCAATCTTCTGCTTACATGAATGCAATTACACTGCTTCCTGATCTCTCTGTGGCATCAATTGCTGTACTTTGTAAGCTCATTATATCAAGCTAGGATAACTCAGCGTCACTTCTTATACTGCCCTTCAGCAGATGGGTTTAAAAGAAGAGCCGAAATCCAAGCCAGTTAAAAAAATGTTGCAACTGTAGCTGGTAAAACCAGCTGAACATTTTTCTCACTGAAAAAGATTCCCGCCAAGCGGCTGTTTCTACAAACGGCTGTTTCGCTTAGTTCTCGGGCTCACCGTTGTGCGTTCAGTGTAACGTCCTAGAAGACCTAAAACACGTTCTCTGCGAATGCAGGCGATACGCAACAGAAAGACGATCTCTGAAGGCGGCTTGCACCTTCAACAGGACTCGTGTTTAGAACTGCGGCACATTATGGGCCCATGGCAAAACAGCACCTGTGCGTCACGCGCAACGAAAGCGCTGCTGACTTTCTTGCGGGCCACAAGCCTGACCGAAACTTTGTAAACAGTGTAGTCTATGTATGTATGTGTGGTTGTCAGTGTATATATCATAATCATCACCCTGGACCACCTGGAGTAGCATGTCAGGCGAATAGCCAGGCAAACATCTCCAGCTTTTCATTAAAACATTTCTCTCTCTCTCTTCTTTGTGAACGATGCTTGCACGTTGCAAAAAAAGACGTCGGACACAATCAACCACAAGGCCTTGTAGTTGACACAGCTGACGGATTTCCTGTGCTGAGGTACACTACTTCATATAATACGCACTTAGGGATCGACTTTTCTCCAGCCATTCGTAGGCACACTCGTTCCCAGTCGATTCATTTCAAGTGGACTCCACCCGTTTTCCGTAGACCGAAATAGTTCTACATAGGAGCTCGGAACGCGTACTTGGTGCAGTCCTGCCACTCTTGACCGCCTTAGATTTGGTCCCATTGTGGACGTACAATGCCTTCATAACTGCAAGCGCTTCTCCTAGCGCTAAATAGGCGGTTTCACTTCTCAGCAGCATGCATTTTCCTCGTCCGGTAACTTTAGAGTGTTTTTTTTTGTCTTGCCTTCCGCGGTAAAAAGTTAAGAGATCTTTTGTAAGGATGGAAATGGGCCTCTCGCATTCAGGCCTCCTTTTTTGTCAAGCGTCAAAGTGTCGTAGTACAGGCTGTCTTTGTGCAAAGAATATATAGGAGAGGTGAAAAAAGAAGAGACAAAAATGTAGATGGTCAACTCAAAAAAACATCTTCATTTTTTTTAGCTTTCGGTTTACTTGGATTTTATTTACAGTAATATTACTGCTTAACGAACGTCGAATCTATCTCGCAGGAGCACCACTGCAGCGCTCGCGATGAATGCCAAGAACGAGATAAAGCGCAAGCCATTCGCGGAACGAGAACTATGGCTTTGGAGAACTGAAATTTTAACCTGGGAGCTACGAAACAACGCTCCAGTGTTCCCATGATTAGGTGTATTGTTGAAACAATGCGGTCAAAAAGTAATTGGACTCTAGGTGTTCTCACAGGCAAAGCGTGGCCATCTCGTATCGCTCAAGCCGCGGCATGTTTCCTTGTGGGCATGGTGAGCTGGTAAATAAATACATGGTCCAACCACGTCAGGATACCTGAATACTTTATACGGCGTACGGCAAGAGTTTGCCAACTATGGGGTATTTAACATTGTCTAGAGAGATATATATATATAGAGCAAGAGATATAGAGCAAGAGAGAGAGAAGTGCTCTTTTTTGTAAGGAGCACGATGAGTTAAAAAAAAATGTAGACTTTATCTAACTACTATGTACTCAAATATGGGTGAGCTGCATAATCCGCCCCTAGAAGGCAACAAAACAGGCGGCACCTGCCAAAAGCACCTACTTCGGCCATATTTTGAGACTATCACTTTTGGTGATATCGCCAAAACGTCGTTTTCAGCGCGACAGAACCGATAATTGGGCGAGTTGGAGTTGGCGTGTTTGTCGCTCTATACACGTCTTCGTTTTTTTTTCATGCTGTTTTTATTAAGATGCTTTCAGTGCGCTCTGATTGCCATTTGAGGAAAGGCGGTCACGTGGTCGCCTCAGTCAAGGGACACGTGACGTTCTACGTCAGGCGAAATGACTACTTTGTCATTTGCTTGACGTGCTTTGTCAGTATGTTATGCTTTGAAGTGCTTTGCCACTACTTTGTCGGGATGTTTACTAACATCAGTGAACTGCATTACCCTGCATTACCCTGCATGGTTCACACCTATTTGGTTTATGTGTGCCGTTGGTATTTTTCTATCAAGTCGAAGTTGTTCAAAAAGCATAAACGCAAGTAAAAAAACAATTAAATCCAGTTCTATGCCTGTGAAATCTGTGTAATTTGCGGAGCTGGCAAACAAGCACTACAGCCTGGCGGACGCAGATTGAGTTCTTTCTTCATTTTAATAGCGCAGCTGTTTAAACCGACCATTAGTCCGTACGGAGCGAACAGAAATTATCCTCATCATGAACCGGCACGCGCTCTCTTAGTCCTCTTCTTCATCGTCGTCGTCTTCTACTTCATCTTCTAATTCGCTCCCAGAACAGGTGCGCCGATTTCTCCCGCGCGGGATGCACTAACTGTGACGGGCAAGCAGGCGTGTAAAGCCACAAGTGCCGAAAAAGCAGACATAGGGGAGTTTAATTTAAAGGCAGTACGCACTTCATCGTGTATGTGTTGGAGCGCTGATGATACCCAGGTAATGTTTGTCGTTTTACATCGTACTCGTACAGAGGACGCACTTGGCAAACGCCACAACCATGCGGCAATGACCGATTCCAGCTAACTGATTACAGCGTAGTATTTGTTATTTTTATTTATGATGTGAAACGGAAAAGCTGGTCAAACTTGCGAGACTGGGCAAGGCAAGGTGAGGTTCAGCGGGACCTACAGAGGTTTTCAAAGAAAGCTTCAGACTAAGAATCAACAGCACTAAATCTTCTAGCTACGAAAAGATGGCAGTTCTTGAAATTCGAGTTAGGATAAATTTGTTGTTTTAGAATGAACAACCTGAGAACGTTCTCCAAGAAACAGCATTCTTTACGTCCTTTCCATTTTCTGGCATTTTTTCATGAGATACATCGCCTCAACGGTCCATAATTGTCTCTTATAACGCGAGTCTCCATGGGGCATTGTGGAAGTTCTGCGCTTTCATTGCACACGTGCCATTTTTTTTTCTGTTGCACAGTCCTTGTTTTCCGTTTCACCTCTTGAAGAAATGGGACGTGCGGTGTTGAGCGTTCCACTGTGATGAAACGAAACGCTGCGGTAATTGGCCTCCGTGGTGGTGGTATGGTCCTCGTTTCAGAGGCAGTTTTCCTCAAGTAGCGCGTGACAGCGAAAATGAACTGCCTTCCATTCGACAGAGGACACCGCAATAAAATTGGCCCTGCCTCGGGTTCTGCGAGCGTATGCTGTGAAGTCTGGTGCTTATCGCTGAAACTTTTTCAGTAGGTTTTCGTTTAAGTCATAACGTGAGGCCTCTTTTATTTCCTTTTTTTTTCCTTGGAGGGGGTTGGGGTGGAGTAAAGAAACACTGCTGTTGCCCTATCGTCCGCTTCTCGCTGAACTTCAGTGCCTATAAAATACACTCATAAAATGACCAAGCGAAGGCTTGTTACCTGAGAGGGTGAGCAGTATGGGCTTTCGCTGAGCATTTATGTATATGTAGCCACTTTTATGGTCAATCTCGCGACTGGTGAAATAAAGAAAGCGCTTTGTTACACGACACGCCGGCACGGGTAAGGTACAGAATGGCATGAAATCACACGCTGGCTGCTGGCTTTACTTTTCGCTTTCGATATATAAAATTCGTGGTTGTTTATTGCTTTTCATGTCATACAATTTGGACAGTCTTCCTGGTGTTTGCTGACGTTCCCATTGTTTTCATTGGTTCAACAGGGGATATGGCGGGCGGCACGTTTTCGTCATTGGAATCGCGTTTACGGTCAGGTGTGCCTTTATGGTTAGTAAACCCGGCCATTAGAGAAGAAGTGAGGTTGTTAAAATTAACACAGCGCGCGATCACACCAACCAACAGTACAACCGCGTGTGTTAACGTCATGTCTGTTGATTCAAGAGGGAGAGAGAGAAATAACTTTATCTCATCTTAATGGGAAAGGGGCTGCGAGAAGGCGAGGGATCCTCCTCGCGGTAGCCTCGCCAACCTCAGGATGGCCTCCTGAAGTGCGGGGTTGTAGCTGCGCATGGCAACCTTCCACAGCTCCTGATTACTTAATTGTTTACGAAGGCTCGGGGGAGAGGAGGGATTTTTACATTGCCACATAATGTGGTTAAGGTCCGCTCGCCGACAGAACAAAACTTGCAGTCCGAATTAGGGTGCATTCCGGGGTAAATTTTGGGGCGTAAGGCAGGGGAGAGAAAAGTGCGGGTTTGTAGTCTACGCCATAGAACCACGCGCCTGCGTGAGGACCGACGCAGTAAACGCGGGAGGGTTTGGCGACCTGGACGGTAATGCCCGCAAATGTCGTGGTATGTAACCAATCTGCCTTTAGAGGTAAACGCAGGAGGGAGATTATTGGCTTCTGAAGCGTCCCCTCGTCTAGCCTGCGCTCGGATCGTGAAGGCTCGAGCGTTTGCGTGGGCCACTTCATTACCAATTAGGCCTGCGTGAGCAGGTGTCCAGATTAATGTAGCAAGTTGCGATGGCGGATTACGAGAGAGAATGGCTAGGGCTGTCCTACGAGCCCTACCCGCTGCGAAGTTGTATATGGCAGTTTTTGAGTCACTTACTGACAAGGCCGCGGTGGCACTCGCTGCAACAACTGATTCATGAACATGTTCGTAGTTTATAACAGGTATGCGCGTGCTTGCAGATACATCGCAGTCGTATGAATTTTAGCGACTTCTGCCGACTGACTAGCGCAAGGCCACGCTCGCAGATTCACTAATCGATTCATGCAAAACAGCATTCAGGTGTGAAATGCATTCAGTAAAGTGAACAGTAGCTGTGAAGACAATGTCCGTTTAAACATGTTACCCCATGCTACGTAAAATAATGGTCAGAACCTGAACGAAAGCGTCACAGTTGGTGCATGAATGTATGCATTTTAGTAAAAACGAGAACAGCGTTTGCCTATTACCAATGAAAGTGTCGCCTACACAAAAATATCCACATTTCGAGTTTTCTGTCTTAGTTCAAAGGTAATTATGATCGTCTTTGGTGCATAAATCACTAAGTAATGGGATAGTTTACTACAATTAGCGGTTTACCTAAAGAAGCTCGCGCTCGTTTTCCTTTTCCTTTTAGCGCATGCGTAGAGCTTACCTTCACTCTTGAATTAGCAGAAACTTCTGATTGGAACGATCGTCAATTCTGTGACAGCTTTAGCAAGATCTTTTTTCGTCCATGAAGTTTCATTTACTTCTTCTTCGCAACTGAAATATGCCAATTCTGAGTAGGTCGCGTTATTAACGGACCAGAGAAGTTTCACTGCGCACAATTTAAGTTCTCTCTCCATATCTCTACCCGCCAGGGTGGTCTACTAGTTATGGTGTTTGACTGCTGACCCGAAGGTCGCGGCATCGAATCCCGGTCGCGGCGGCCATATTTTCGATGGAGGCGAAAATGCTAGAGGCCCACGTACTTAGATTTAGAGGCACGTTAAGGAACCCGAGGTGGTCGAAATTTGCGGAGCCCTCCACTATACGGCGTCCCTCGTAATCATATGGTTTTGGGGCATTAAACAGCAATAATCATTACTGTCCGTATCTCCACATTTCAGTCATAGTCAACAACTTAAGCGTTACGCCATCACTGCGTCATTTTATGACAGAACGTTATTCCACACTTTAAGGGCCTATCCAAGTGTCAATAGAAAAAAAGCACCAAAGATGCATGTAATGATGAAAAACTGCGAAATGAAGGATAAAAGTGGGAGCTTCACGTAGAAAAATGAGTGGATTTTGTCTACGGGAGACTCAGCAGTACTTACCAAATGCTTAGGAAACATATTTCTTTGTAATAAAGTTCTTCGGCAGCAAAAGGTTTTTATACCTGTAATCCAAGCGGCCCACTAAACTAGCAGTGGAGGCTTAAAAGGACTGAGATAAAATAACAAGTCGGTAACGAGCTTGACTACGCGAAAAAAAAAAGATGCACCAGGATGATAATTAGCCGTTCCAGTCTCTTGAGAAATATAGCATCTATATCAAAAACTAGAACGTCTTCCTTGAAAAAATGTCCTTTGAAGCAGGTTCAAATCTAGTGCTCAAGAAATAATGGCGCTCATAGTTTTTTGTGTTGCGTTTACTCGGTCAGGCATGCGCTTTCACAGCACCAATTCTGAGCCTATGGCTCAAGCTTTAAATACTTATGCTAGACTTCTTCGAAAACCATTGTCATAAAATTACTGAATGACGTACCTTTACGCGGATTTGTCTCCGTACTCGAAGATCGTCATTTTGCAATGTCGATTCAATAGAGGTACTTGAAAGTAAGAACTTTGAGACCTAGGGCGTAGTCTGGTTAGGGCGAAAAAGTGCGAATGGCTCTTCCCGACGCTATCGAGTGAAAAGAATGTCGTTCGACATGCGTCGACATGGCTAACACTCCCGGAGCGGCAGACACATAATTGCTCAGTAAAGTGGACGGGCGAGTAAGTTGCGTGGTAATGACACCGCACACGTATAATGTGAATAAAGATTGTAGATTTGACGCCGACCTGTGACAAGGTTCTTTCTCTTGGCCACTTACATTTGTCGTTGTAACATGCCCACCTCAGTATAACACAAGTAATCTGATGGATGCTTTCCTTGGCTGCGTTATCAGTTGGCTTCGTATGTAGAGAAGGAAAACAGGAGAGCGAGCAAAGGCTGGGAGGTTAACCTGTTAAGAATAACTGGCAGGCCACCCCGAACATGGGAATGTGAAGGGGGAGTTTGAAAGTTAGAGGTGATAACAAAGTGTGTGTATGAGACAGAGAGAGAGATAGAGAGAAAGCCTCACAAGTGCTCTCGGCTTCATAGGGATGTGTCTAAGAAAAGTACGCTCCCGATCTATTTCCATTGCTCCCGTGCAATAGTGATGACACCACGCGATAGAAGGTATTGATTACAAGACCACATCAGAAATTGCCTCGGCGCATGTCCCTAAAACAGCTATGTATGATAATATGCGACGCTGAGGAAAGTAAGGGCCCATATATTTTGGTGCAACGTTCCATGCAGGTGGATTGCCTGTGATGAAAAAAATGCACTTCGTTTCAAAGGAAGCGCGATTGGCGCACCGTCTACATTTTTCGGAAACTCAAGCGCCGATAAGACAAGTTCAGCAAAGTGTTGCCTTTTGTGACCCCGATACTTAATGGGATAGCCGTGCCGCTGCCTTAGATATCCTCCACGTCTAACTCGAGCTTCACAGTTTACGGCATCATATACATGAACGCTGAAGTATTGTCCACTAAAAATATGCGAGTGAAAACTACCTGGACGTAAGATTGCGCCTAATATTTCTCGGTCAAACTTTGCTAAAACCTTTAGCACTGAACTTGAGGAAACATGTAGCTCCCGTGAAGGAACGCCAGACTGCGAAGAGGCACTGGATCACGTCGAAACATACAACTGAATTCGAGGAATCCTTTATTATTATGTCCCAAACGGCGCAATGCTTGCGAGAAACTCTTAGGAGCGTCACAGGGTTTTCAAAAGGAGGGAATACAATTTCTACATAACGAAAGATAAAAATGAGAAGAAGATGAATACGGAGAGGGTGGGTTTCTCTGAAGGACGCATATTTTTCCAGTCGGGCGACAACGGCGGAGCCTTAGTGGATGGCAAGCTGTGATTTTCTCGTACGGTGGTGCTAAAAATAAGCGGAAAGGACAGGTTTCCGGCCCGTAAGACGGGCAAGGATTTTGGTGCTCAGTCGATGCTGGCACCAAAAGCACACTGATGCATGGTAGCGAATGTTACCTCGTAGCGGAAAGCATGGAGTGCCTTCTTCGTGTTTCACACAAAAAAAACAACATTGACTGCATGATATTCTGAAAGCCGTCAAACAAAAACTACCGGCTGGGCAACACAAAACAGTGATGGAAAAACAACGAACGAGCTGCAGCACTTTTCTCAGAGATACAGAACAGCGTTAAAGGATTCAAATGCGATGTAGGACGTGTATGAGGGATTGCGCGTGGATTTCTCTGTCTTTCGTAGCCGTTTGATTCTATCTTGGCGACTTGACGCACGGACATGTATATAACTATCAATTTTACGATTGCAAGCGTTTACGGGGCATCTTACGTAACATTGACAATGACAACGTTTTACGTATTGGGTAACGTGATGGCTGCATGTACGCAAGAGAAAAAATTGAGAAGCCTTGCCTGATCGGGAAAATGCGGTCCAGCGAATGGCGTGTGTGTGCATGACGAACAATTTTTCTTTTTTCTTTCTTTCTTTCTTTCTTTCTTTTCTTTTTCTTTCTTTCTTTCTTCTTTTCTTTCTTTCTTGTTTTCTTTCTTTTCTTCTTCTTTTCTTTTCTTTCTTTTTCTTTCTTTTTCTTTATTCTTTCTTTCTTTCTTCTTTTCTTTTCTTTCATCCTTCTTTCTTTCTTTCTCGCTCAGACTCAGATGGAGACGCGAGTGTGAGTCTGAGTGAGTGCGAGTGAGTAATATTTTTGTGAGTCTGAGTCCGAGTGATTCCGGTTGAGAAAAATTATAGTGAGTCTGAGTCCGAGTGAGCCCTAAGGGCAATATATCTTTCATGAGTGAGTCTGAGTGAGCTCCACATTTTTTGCCGACCTATGGTCCTACCTCAACTATGAGGTATCACCTCAACTTCATCATTACTGTCAGCCCTATGTCGGCTCACGTTTATACTCCCGTACTCACGCATACTTCCACGCGTTACCGTTCAAACGTCAGCTCGATATTTATCGATAAGGCCAGCAGGTTCGCTGTTTCATCAGTGTCCGTGAAGCGGAGCGTTTTGAATTTTTGTGAAGTAGGAAAAGCACCCACTATGCCGTTATTTGTCTTTTCTGTGGATAAGCGATGTACCCGCTACACATCTGTAATACACTATGTGCACTTTGTTGATGCTGCGTGTGGCTGATTACGATGAAGAATTACGGTTGAGCACTTTGTAGCGGGTGGGAGGCTTCAAGCCACTCATTCAATGCGCAATTAGCATCGTGCGACGCCTGGTTCGCTAGGGCTGCCCAGCTAGCCCTCTTGTTTGCCCTTCACATTGAAAGTTTATTCTTGGCTATTGTCCACAATGAAAGCATTCGCGGTTTTAGGCTACTGGAAGCCGAAGTGGCGTATGCTGATGACGTGGCAGTATGTTGTACATCGAAATAAAGTGTACAAGAGACGACGTTGTTAAGAAATTTTGCCAAATTACCGGAAGTCGAGTGAACGGGGGAAGTGTCTGGGACTCTGGCATGGTGAATGGTCATCAGTCCCAGATGCTTTTGGGGACCAGGTTCAAATCTCACCCGACCTTAGTCTTTTCTTCTCTCATTTCATTTTATTTTCTTATTTCGCGCGATAGTGGTTACGGACGCCGGCGGCGCGGGCAACTACCCCACTGCCGTTGTGATCTGATAACGCTTTCGCTGGAATAGAAATAAGCAGAGACAAAGAAGGCATACAAAAAACAGAGAGAAGACCACAGAAAGACAGAGGTGAAGAAAGAAGGAAACACAAAGAGAAACGAAGGCGGCTGCCCAGTTCCGCACTACTTCAAGCTTTGCTTAATTTTCTTCCGAATCGTGTTTCGTTTTTCATATCACAGTGGCAGTGGGGACACGATGAAGGGGTCTACGTTTGAACTAGGCCGCCGGCTGTTGGTACTCGCAGGTGTGAAGGTTCGTGGGCCCAGGAACTCAGACGTGCAGAGTCGAGACAATAGACATAGACAAATTACTTTACCATTTAGGACGGAGCACAATTCAACGACATACAAAATGACACAATACACAGAAACTGGCACTGCCGTATTGAAGATGCTGTTTAAGCCTTGGCAGAGTACAAGCACGTCCTTCTATGCAAATGTCTATGCACGGCACAGCACGGCAAGCTCATGACCCAATTCGAAGTCGTCGACCACATCCCTCGTACCGTTGCGACGAAACACAGCGGCCGGGCAGCACGATGATTTGCCGAGTCCGACTTGCCCGTAGCCACGTCCTGGAGACGTTGACAATCATGTCGTTGCGGCGACACCAGGCGCCGGGCAGCATGATGACCTGTTGTATCGTTTTTGCAAGACGTCACGTCGCAGGCGCTCGTGATGGCTACTTCTGGCACGGTGCCGGCAGCAGTGTGGGACCGTTGCGTCGTCCTCGCAGGCGTGGTGACGCCCGCATAGCGCGACTGGCCTAGCCCGGGGTCCGAAGCTCCAAGCGCCTGATCGACACGGCGACGGCCGCCCACCCAACTTCTTCATCTTTTCTTCATGTAGCTCCTTGCACTCGAGGCGGTGAAACCGAAACTGACTCATCACAGCAGGTTATGGTTGGCACGGCAGTCCGGCCCTAGCACCTTGCGCTTGAACCCTACCTTGAAGTCATCTTGCTTAAATTGAACTGAATAGACAAACTGCCTTTGAGTGCGGCACCCACTTGCTGCCTGTAGTAGCCGCCTCGTCGCGAAATATTTCGCAATCAGGCATCCCCGAGTCCAGGCAACTTTACGGGGAGTTCGTGGAAGAACTTCCAAGCTCTTCGCACCTTTTCATCTGCATCGCGGCTCGCAACAGCTTATGACAATGCGGTTACCGCGAATATCTGACCGTATTAAGCACAGTAATGACACAGCCGATGCAAACAAGAAACACACGTTTTTCTTTCTTACTTACGTGGCCCAGCGTATGTCTACTTCTTCTAAGCGACACCGTTGGCTGCGTCGCTCGCTATACGTTCACTTAGGAGCGGCTGTGGTTTACCTATGTGCAGCGCCCCAGCGGTAGCGACTGAAACATTGATTTTCACGGCGTTCCCCCCGTTGAAACGCATCGATTTCGGCAGGCCGCACCTCTTCTTCATTGAGCGGCCGTGGTGGTACAATTCTGATTAATGTTCGCGGAATTACGGACATAGATTAAGACCATAACCGACTATTGTCTGCAATAAAAGTTAATGACTTACAGCACTATGTACGCGAGAGCTGTATCTGCTGTCCGTAAGGCGCGTCCGTAGGCGCGATCATAGTGAAGCATATCTCTCTTCCATACCGCTCTATGGAGCCAAAGTTATGCTCGTGCTGCTAACCTAAGTTTATCTGCATAGCCACCATGGCTTCGCTGGGTAACTCGCCCATCTCCTTCACATATTAAATTACAAGTGTAGGTTGCCAGAACGTGGTCAAGTATTATTTAGGTATTTTTAAACTTACTACTCGTACCCTTTATACAGGAACCCCCTCCCCATCGTTCTTCTCGCATTTGCGACCATTGGAATTCAGAGATTCAATCAATTCAATCCAATCCAATTTATTCAGACAAACATTTGCCTAGGTTGCAGATTAACTCTGCCTGACCAGGTCCATCCACCATACATTTTCTCAGATGCTGTGGAAATACCGCTGGTGTGGTGAATTGGTACAACGCAAGCCTCTAATGCGGGACGTCCTGGTGTCGATTCTTATGCTGCGCGAGCCCCACAAAAGAGGTTCGCGCCCACCGGCTTTTCTGAAGGTTACAAAGGTACCTCGCCCTGGCACGCGGTGCCGTGGTTGCTTATATTGAAAAAGTGGTCTTGCCGTTGCGTGCTTTTGCATCGTAACCCCCCCCCCTCTCCCCACACCCCTCCCTTCGATTTGTTGCGTCGTGCTCCTTTATGGGTTGCAAGACTTAGC